>NW_021145162.1:447615-488409 GCF_900634775.1 Gouania willdenowi
GAACAAATTAAGACAGGCTTGAACCATGAGCATCCACTGGTAAATTAATCCTTTTTATGCACAAGAACATGGATTACCCTTATATTTGATACGTGGATTATGTAAATAAATCTACTGCTGTCTCTGGCGCAGCGGGGCGCACTGCACACCTGTGTTTGATGTGCGTGTGTTTCCCCGTGCGCTGATCTGCAGTTTATTATTAAAAACAGGTTTACCACTAAAACTAACGTAAATATGTCATTTGTATGAGAAAAAGTAGGTTTTAACTGATGGTTTCAGGTCAGGCTCTGATATAAATATATAAAGTCAGTCAGACCTGTAGGTTTCACTTTTACTTTGTCGGGCTCTGGTCAAAGCTTGAATGAGGTTCATATTATAAATGGTCTGTGTTTAAAAGTAAATCAGCACAAAACACCAAAACTAAATATTTATCTCACTTTTTCTTTCTCCTCTGCACCTGATCATTCATTCTACGTTCTCGTTTTGTTTGAGTCGACTAATTGCTTCATGTGCCACAGTCTCGGTCGACCAACCATTTCCTTGGTTGACGACAGCCCTTCACATTAGTTTTGAAAATAAAAACTTACAGGGTGATTCAATCATTTTTTCCCTCTGCTGGATCTAAAAAAGCAGTTGACGACCACCATTTTTAATCTTGATTTATTTCAGTGTTTCTTAAAGCCAGAATGTTGTCATTTTAAATGATTTTAGTTTTGTGGCATGTCTTTCATCTACTTATTTTCTACAAAATGAAACAACTGAATGAACATCCTCCAACACTGGTGATTCCATCATTTTAGTCAGGAGTTGTGCTGAACACATTTGATCTCATTTTATTATAAATGCTTTATTCAGTTTTCAGCTTTAGAATTATATATTTTTTAAATTTCTTTCATTTTTCCCTAAATTTTTCTTCCAATTTTCAATTTTTTCTTTATCATTTTTCCCCGTTACTTATTATTATTTTTTTGTCCATTAATTCATTATATTTCTTTCTTCCTCTTCTTCTTCCTCAACTTTTTTTTTTTCTTTACCTCCACCACTGAGTGGTTGGGTCAGGGGCGGGGCTTAGCGCTCACCTATCAGAGCTCTCTTCCTGGTGCGAACGCCCACACAGTCAGCGCTGCAGGACGAGAACTTGGACCAGTTGGTCAGCTGACAGTCGTCCTGACAGGGCAGCGTGCAGCGCTGGGCGATGGGGGGCATGGGGAGCATGGAGGGGGGCATTCTGGCCAACCGCAGACACTCACTGATGTCGGCCGGAGTCCCGTCAAACCGACGACACGACACAGCTAAAAGAACACACAGCACAGAGAGGGTTAACAGGATATTTGTTCAACTCCCCCCCCCCCAGTGGTCAAGACTTTTCCATACAGTTTTTCAAAATAAAAAATAAAAAATACAATTCCAAATATAAATATTGATCCTGTATAAGTCACTTTGTTGTACGTTACATTACTGTATAAGTCACCTTGTGGTATAGGTCACATTACTGTATAAGTCACATTACTGTATAAGTCACATTACTGTAAAAGTCACCTTGTTGTATAAGTCAAATCACTGTATAAGTCACATTGTTGTATAAGTCACATTACTGTATGTCACCTTGTTGTATAAGTCAAATCACTGTATAAGTCACATTGGCGTATAGTCACATTACTGTATGAGTCATATTGTTGTATAAGTCACATTACTGTATAAGTCACATTACTGTATAAGTTACTTTGTTGTATCAGTCACATTACTGTATAAGTAACCTTTTTGTATAAGTCAAATCAATGTATAAGTCACCTCGTTATATAAATCACATTACTGTATAAGTCACATTGCCGTAAAGTCACATTACTGTATGAGTCATATTGTTGTATAAGCCAAATTACTGTATAAGTCATATTGTTGTATAAGTCACATTGCTGTATAAGTCACCTTGTGGTAAGTCACATTACTGTATAAGTCACTTTGTTGTGTTGGTCATTACTGTATAAGTCACCTTGTGGTATAAGTCGTATTACTGTATAAGTCACCTTGTTGTATAAGTCACATTACTGTATAAGTCACATTACTGTAAAGGTCAAATACTGTAAAGGTCACATTACTGTATAAGTCACTTTGTTGTATCAGTCACATTGTCGTATAAGTCACATTACTGTATAAGTCTTATTGCTGTATGTCACATTATTGTATAAGTTACCTTGTTGTAAAAGTCATAATACTGCATAAGTCACCTTGTTGTATAAGTCACATTACTGTATAAGTCACATTACTGCATAAGTCACTTTGTTGTATTAGTCACATTGTCGTATAGTCACATTACTGTATAAGTCACTTTGTTGTATAGTCAAATTACTGTATAAGTCACTTTGTTGTATAAGTCACATTACTGTATAAGTCACCTTGTGGTAAGTCACATTACTGTATAAGTCACTTTGTTGTGTTGGTCATTACTGTATAAGTCACCTTGTGGTATAATTCGTATTACTGTATAAGTCACCTTGTGGTATAATTCGTATTACTGTATAAGTCACCTTGTTGTATAAGTCACATTACTGTATAAGTCACATTACTGTAAAGGTCAAATACTGTAAAGGTCAAATACTGTAAAGGTCACATTACTGTATAAGTCACATTACTGTATAAGTCACATTACTGCATAAGTCACTTTGTTGTATTAGTCACATTGTCGTATAGTCACATTACTGTATAAGTCACAATACGGTATGTCACCTTGTTGTATCAGTCACATTGTCATATTAGTCACATTACTGTGTAAGTCACATTACTGTATAAGTCACATTACTGTATAAGTCACATTACTGTATAATTCACCTTGTTGTAAAAGTCAGAATACTGCACGAGTCACCTTGTTGTATAAGTTACATTATTGTATGAGTCATATTGTTGTATCGGTCACGTTAATGTATAAATCATATTGTTGTATAAGTCACTATACTGTATAAGTCACGTTGTTGTTCAAGTCACATTATTGTATAAGTCACATTACTGTATAAGTCACATTGTTGTATAAGTCACCTTGTTGTATAAATCACATTACTGTATAAGTCACATTACTGTATAAGTCACATTACTGTATAAGTCACATTACTGTATACATCGCATTACTGTAGAAGTCAATTTACTGTATATATCACAATACTGTATACGTCACCTTGTTGTGTAAGTCACATTACTGTATAAGTGAGTATACTGTATGAATTACATTGTTGTATAGTCACATTGTTGTATAAGTCACATTGTCATATAGTCACATTACTGTATAAGTCACATTACTGTATAAGTCATATTTTTGTAAAAGCCAAATTACTGTATAAGTCACCATGTGGTATAGGTCACATTAATGTATAAGTCACCTTGTTGTATTAATCATTACTGTATGAGTCACTTTGTTTTATAAGTCACATTACTGTATAAGTCACATTACTGTATAAGTCACATTACTGTATAAGTCACATTACTGTATAAGTCTCATTACTGCATAAGTCACCTTGTGTCATAAGTTGCATTACTGCATAAGTCACTTTGTGTTTTAGTCACATTACTGTATAAGTCACATTACTGTATATGTCACCTTGTTGTTCAAGTCACATTACTGTTGTAGGAGGATAAGGGTAGTTAATAATGGGTTATATGAATGAGAATATTTATTATGATTATTAATATTAGCTCAATGAATTACTGGGTGCCACCTCTTAAAAAGAGGAAATATGTCTAAGTTTTTCTTTAGACTACATTAAGTATTAAATCAGGGAAGTGAATTCGTACAGTACATCTACACCTAAAATACACAGTTTTAATAAATCAGAGGAATCAACGATTATAGTTTAACCTTTTATTTACATAATTCAGTAAGAAACGAGAACAATGCTGTGATTAAACCATGATGAAATGCATTTCTAAGCTAATAAAAGTGAGGATTATATGTAGTAAAGTGAATCAGTATTCTAAAGTAATCTAGACTAACTATTGTAAAATCAAAGAATAATATCATAAAGCGAGCTTATAAAACAAAGAGGGAAGACAGACAAACATACTGTATATGTAGTGGATTGTGAGTGGAGTGTAAGTATGGGGTAGTATTGTAGTTTAAGTGAGTCAGTTCTGCTGGTCCATTGTTCACTGGTCCATACCTTGAGATGTGGTCTGGTTGGAGCTGGAGACGTTCTGGGTTTGCAGGAACAACGTCTGTTTAGCAGTATAGCTGCGCTGGCGTGCCACCGTGAGTTCTGTTTTGTTAAATAGCAGCGTTTCTATTGGTCGATCCACAACCCCTTCTGGGATTATGAGCCAGTTTCAGACTAAGAGGAACCACGGTTTGGTCCACGATTCAGATGTTGGAAGGTCGGCTTTCAGGCACGTTCTTTTGCGTCTTAGGCTTTCGCTGCAAGCAAGGTTCTTAAAAAGTCTAACTGATGCAACTACAAATAAAAGAAAAATGAAATGAAAGACTGGAAACATGAGGGAACACGTGTGCGCTTGAACGCCCGCGTCCAAAACTAAAGTTTGTGGAGCAGCGCGTCTTTTTTTAAAAAGAATTTGGAGACGCCTTTTGGAGGAGGTGTCTTGGTTGATCATTCTGAGATCATATCGGTGATTGGTCACTGTCTCAGCTTTCAGCTTGTGGGTGTGTCTCAAGTGTGGGTGTGTAGTGGAATGACAGACAACAGAGGGAGTTCCTAAACATATAAGAATGCCTAATAATTAATTCCACATATTTCAAAACATCTTTTCAACATCATATCTTTATAAATCATCTATTATGAAACAGATACCAGACACGGCTGAAAAAGAGCATAGTTAGTACTTAATAAACCTGAATGTCTAAATTCATGTTAGTCTTTTTATCTACCATATGGTTAACTGTAAATATCTTAAACTAAGCTTTGTGATGTTTTCTAGTATTTCAAGCACTTTTTAAATGATAAACATTTTAAAATAACATTCTGTTGGTTATTGAATTACATGAAAAGAGTGGCATAGGACAGACAATATTTGAAATTTAGATTTCTGCAGGACCGTACCAATAATCCTTTCTTTTGTGACTTTTCAAACAAGTACATGTTCTTTGTTCTCATTTGAGTAGGAAAGCTGGTGTTATTCCAATATCCTGTGGGACCTCTGGTTTGGGTTCTGGAGGTGACAACATTTGTAGAAGGTCAGAGCCCAGAGTTTGAAAACTTAGCATGTAAACATTGACTGATTGTTTCCTTTTGATCGTACTGTAACAGAGAGGTGATAACAGGAGCAAAACTGTTCCTGGATTCTCCTGTTCCTTTGTTCGGACAGGAAGTGGGACAAGATCCCCCTGTGGGGCACGTTTGCATTTCACAGTGGGAGGCAGACTTTCTGACTTCATTCAATGGTGAGACTAGTGTCTCGGTCAGAGTTCAACTTGGAGGGTTTGATTCCCTACACAACCCCCCTGTTGATAAGGTTTCAATGCTTTGAAGCTCTTATCAAATAGTTCTTTTGAGGAAACAAAAGAGGGAACAAACCTTCAAGTTGAAGAAAACTGGAAACAGGTAAAGGTGTGTGGAGGTCCTAACACACCCTGACGAAAGTTAAGAGTGACAAAAGTCCAACGTCATCGTTGGCAACCGGAGGTGTTTTCCTCTGTCAGGTAGGGAAATCACTCTCACCTTGATGTTGGGATGAGCAGCATTGCCAGGAAGTCGATACTGGAGGCAACGCTGGGAGATTGAAGCTGGAACCCTTGGTGGTTGAGGCTGGAGCCCCGGAGGTTGAAGACTGGAGCCCCTGGTGTTAATGCCCATAGACCATGGAGGTAGGAGTTGGGCGACCGTAGAGTCGATTCTGGGGCGCCGCTTGGCAGTGGGCGCCAGTGGACCAGGGAGGCAGACTAGGTGTGTGTACCATATGTTACTTTGTGTCCCTCAACAATCCTCGGTGCGAACATGTAATTTGGGATCAGCAAAATGGGGTATCATGAAAGTGTACACATAAACACATAGATAGCGTGAAATCGGTCAGTTTCTTCTGGTGCACATCAATAAGACAAAGATAAAGCATGCAGGGTTTAAAAGAATCAAATCTAAACACACAAAAATAAATCCCTAAGGGAGCTTAAACTAACTGAGAGAAAAACAAGAAGAGCTTTCTTTTGCTCTAGCTAAATTAGGCCTGTGCCAATAAAATGGGACGAGTTGGTGGTTTCAGTAGCGGTGTGTTAGATATGCTAATGTTTAGGGGCCTGATCAATGAGGTGGTTGATTGGAAGTTTACGGATCAACCAGCACGGTTAAGTCCTGACCCTCAGGTGTGTCCTCAGTGGGACAAAATAGTGTAGTGGATTCTAGTTCCTAGTTTATGTCGTCCTTGAGGTGGTAGATGTTATTGAACGTGACGACTGGTCGGCTAATTAGGAATGCTATCTGTTGGCTCGTAGGGTTTATTCAGCTCGCGGTTGATGGTTTGTCTGTTGGTTTTGGTATTCTGTATAGCTGTTTGGTTTCGGTGGACCCATTTGAGCTTTGGTTCGGTTTTTGTGCTCGGAATCTTTATTTGGTACACCACTGGAGACAGTTTATCGGTGACCAGGTAGGGTCCTGTCCATTTGGGAAGAAATTTTTCTCCAGTTTGGTTGCATGATGATTGTTTTTGCCGGCAGGCGGAGCAAAGCTGTAATACCAGACGCAGTCTCCCACCTGTAGTTCCTCAATCAATCAATCAATCAATCTTTATTTGTATAGCGTCAAATCATAACCAATGGTATCTCAAGACACTTTACAGTAGAGCAGTCTTAAGGACGAACTCTTCATTTTATGGATACACACATATGCATATATACGTATATACACATACATATGTATCCCACACCCAACATGAATTCATCATGGCGGCAAGGAAAACCTTCTGTTAAGCAGCAGGAACCTTGTGTGGATCCCATTCCTATGATGAACAGCCAACAACCTCCTGTGAGGCTTTTTGGTCATAGTATGTTTTATGGCCTTTCACGCTCTTTGAGGTGAACGTAGCTCAAAGGTGGTAGCTAGTGTGAAGGTTGGCTTTGACTCCTCTGTGTCCGGTGCAGGGCGTGTGCTAATATCACCCCCCTTTGGTTCTGTGGGACGACAAATGAACGCGTTTGGGAGTCTGCATAAACACGGACCAAGATGCCCTTGGCTATCCATAATGAGCGATGGACATCGAACAGATGGCCGAGGTTGGGTGTGTAGGCAAAGTCAAAGAAGCCTTGTAACGTTTTTAGGTCATTGTCGGTGAAAGCAGGTTTTACCGGTGCGATGACCTGCGAGGATGTTGGGGCGTCGGTCTCGGCAGCAGCACGAGAGCGTGTACTAACACTGAGTGGGGTTCAGGGAGCTGGGGTGGGTCAAAGGACCAGGGTGTCCCTGATAATGCCCCCTGTTTGGAGAGAGCGTTGTTGATGTGTTGGTTCAGAAGCGCAAGACCACCGGTAGCGAGGGGGCTGTTGGTTAACAAACACAGGGAGGTACTTCTGGTCGTTAGAGTACGGCCTATGGTTTCAGTAGCCGGACGCATCTGGGCTGGAGACCAGCTGGGGGTCTCCTTTAGGTCCTGTGAGTGGTTCAGTTGGTAGCACTGAACTCTGTCGAGTGAGTCATGCTGCAGCGGCAGTGGTTGCCTGACTTGGGCCGATATTTTCAGATTTTGAAAGTCGATCAGGGGCTCATATCGGTATAGCAGATCGATACCTATGAGAAGAGGAATCTGGTTGTGGTCTGAGATGTAAAACGGGTGCACCAGAGTCAGCTGACCTATGGTGACTTGTACGAGAGCCTTCTTCATGATAACGGCGGCATTGTCAAGGGTTCAATGTCAAGGTGGCATTCTTGGAGTGTCAACTTAAGGTTGTCCTGTGCTTGGCTGCGCAGTTGTTGAAAAGTTAGGCGGACATGAGGGATATGTCTGCTCCTGTGTAAAGTAAGGGGTCGTTGGTGAGCACACCTTCGAAAGTAGCTGATATGTAAAATTTTCGGGCGACCCCTTTTTCAAAGGTGTCACACAAGAATTGGTGAATCGTTGGTTCATTTATGATGGGCTGATGTCCATCGAAAAAGAGGCGGTCTGGTGCATGTGTTTGCACCAGCAAGACAGCACGAGGCAGATCATCGTCATCTTTGCGTTTTGATTGTTTTGGCTTTCCATTGATTTCATCATCTTTCATCTGTTCGAACATTTTCCTGATGGACGCCATTTCTTTAGCAATTTGGTTAGATTACCTCATTTCTAAACTTTCTATTTCATTAAATTCATCGTCTGATCTTGAGGAATGACGGGTGTCTTTTGAATGCCATCCAATTGCAGTGAGTGGGAGTTATTTTTCACCAGGAACATTTTGCGAGGTGAGGATTTTGCCAAATTTTGTTTGTACAGCAGGAAGCCTCTGACGGCGAGATTGCAAAATTGTTTGCTGGACATGATGGAGGGATCTGCCGAGACGCCAAGGTGTGTACTGGTGTTGTGGTGAAGGTTTCTGAGGAACAGTTTTTTGAACTGCTCCTCCTCTTCCATCAGAATCAGAATCAACTTTATTGACCAAGAATGTATGTTATACACACGAGGAATTTGACTTGGTGAACTGTGCTCTCTCTAATAGTGTAAACATTAAATAATAACAATCAACTAGAAAAAATAATAATAAATATAAACATGAATATAAACAGTAGTTAGACGAGAATGTGCAAAACTAAATAAAATAATAATAATAATAATAATAATAATAATAATAATAATAATAATAATAATAATAATAATAATATTAAAAATAATAAGAATTATAAAATATAATAATAATAAGATAATAGTGCAGTAGTGCATTGATGAGTAGTGCAGGTGAACATTTAAATGAAAATATTATGTACATGAACATTCACAGTGACAGGTTGATCCAGGGTTGTTATGTTTAGTTCCAGGTTATTTCACAGAAACAGAAACAGGTCTGACACTCTGACTGTTTAGTGTTGATCACAGTGACAGCCTGAGGGAAGAAACTGTTTTTATGACGTACAGTGATCTGTAGCGTCTGCCAGAGGGGAGGAGTTTAAACAGATTGTGTCTGCAGTGATGTTTCCTGACCCTGGACAGGTGTAAGTCTAGGATGGAGGACAGATCAACACTAATGATCTTTTCTACAGTCCTGATTATCCTTTGTAGTCTGTGTCTGTCTAGTTTGGTTGTAGATCCAAACCAGACAGTAATGGATGTGCACAGAACAGACTGAATGATGGAGGTGTAGAACATGATCAGCAGCTCCTGGGACAGGTTGAACTTCCTCAGCTGTTACAGGAAGTACTTCCTCAGGTGATACAGGAAGTACATCCTCTGCTGTGCCTTTTTCCTGGTTGTGTCTATGTGGGAGGTCCACTTCAGGTCCTGTGAGATTGTGGATCTCAGGAACCTGAAGGAGTCCACAGTAGCCACTTTGCTATTCAGAATGGTAAGGGGGGGGGAGTGGGGGGGATTTCTCCTGAAGTCCACTGTCATCTCCACAGTCTTGAACAGGTTCAGTTCCAGATGTTTCTGACTCCACCAGAGATCCAGCTGTTCCACCTCCATCTGAAGGCAGACTCGTCCCCATCCCTGATGAGACCGATGACGGTGGTGTCGTCTGCAAACTTCAGGAGTTTCACAGAGGGGTCCCCTGAGGTGCAGTCATTGGTGTAGAGGGAGAATAGCAGTGGGGAGAGAACACACCCCTGGGGGGCGCCAGTGCTGAGTGACCGGGTGCTGGATGTGATGCTTCCCAGCCTTACTTGCTGCTTCCTGTCAGACAGGAAGTTGGTGATCCACTGACAGGTGGAGGCCGGCACTGTGAGCTGGGTGAGTTTCTGGTGAAGGATGTCCAGGATGATGGTGTTGAACGCAGAGCTGAAATCCACAAACAGGATCCTAGCGTAGGTCCCTGGGGAGTGGAGGTGATGCAGGATGTAGTTCAGTCCCATGTTGACTACATCCTCTACTGACCTGTTTACCCGATAAGCAAACTGCAGGGGGTCCAGCAGGGGTCCTGTGATGTCCTTCAGGTGGCTCAATACCAGCCTCTCAAAGGACTTCATGACTACGGACGTCAGAGCAATGGGTCGATAGTCATTGATCCTGTGATGGCAGGTTTCTGTAGGACTGAGACGATGCTGGAGCTTTAGAAGCAGAAGGTACTTCACACAGCTTCAGTGATGTGTTGAAGATCTGTGTGAAGATGTGGACCAGCTGCTCAGCACAGGCTTTCAGACAGGAGGGAGATACTCTGTCTGGTCCTGGAGCCTTTTTGATCTTTTGTTTCTTGAACAGCTGGCACACATCTCTGTCATTGATCTTCAGGGCAGGTGGGGGGTCAGAGGGTGAGGTGGGGGCAAGTGGGGGGAGCAGGAAGGGCAGAGTCCAGGTGATGGGCTGATGCTAATGAGCTGGGGGGTGGGTGAGAAAACCTGCAGTAAAAGCTATTCAGGTCTTCAGCCAGTCTTTTGTTACCTGCAGGGTGGGGGGAGGGTTTCCTGTAGTTGGTGACCTTCTGAAGGGTCTTTGTCTGAGAAGCTTTGTTTTAGCTTCTCAGTGTAGCACCTCTTGTCTACTCTGATCTCCTTGGTTAGTGTGTACTTAGTCTGCTTAAACAGGACCCAGTCCCCACTCCTGTAGGCTTCCTCCTTAGCCTGACGCAGCATCCTAAGTTGAGGTGTGAACCAGGGTTTGTTGTTGTTGTATGTGCAGAAGGTCCTGGTCTGCACACACATGTTCTCACAGAAGCTGATGTAAGATGTTACAGTATCAGTCAGTTCATCTAGGTCTGATGCAGCTTCAAAAACCCTCCAATCAGTGCAGTCAAAGCAGTCCTGTAACTCCTCCTCCTCTGTCCACATCAGAATCAGAATCAGAATCAGAAATGTTTTATTTGCCATGTACAGTTTTAAGGACAGTACAAGGAATTTGACTTGGTGGTTGGTGCACAAAAACAAGCAACAAAAAGAAATAAAAGAAATAAAAACAACACAACAAAGAACAACCCAGCAACAATAATAATAATAATAATGATAAATATAAAGGATGAGGGATAAATAAAGAATAGATAGAGAATAAAGGATAAATAGGATAAATATAAATATATATATACAGTGCAGCAGATATCAAGCTGGTGGAGGTGGTGATCGGGTGGGGGGGGGGTTCAGTGGGTGACTTGGGGTGTGTTCATGTGGATGGTGGCAGAGGGAAAGAAGCTGTTTTTGTGTCTGGAGGTTCTGGTCCTGATGGACCGAAACCTCCTACCAGAAGGGAGAGATTGAAACAGTTTATGACCGGGGTGGGAGGGGTCGGCCACAATCTTTCCTGCACGCCTCAAAATCCTGGAGGGGTTCAGGTCCTGGAGGGAGGGCAGATTGCAGCCGATGACCTTCTCTGCAGAGTGGATGATACGCTGCAGTCTGGCCTTGTCCTTGGCCGTAGCTGCAGCGTACCAGATGGTGATGGAGGAGCAGAGGATGGACTGGATGATGGAGCTGTAGAAGTTCACCATCATCTTTGTTGGCAGACTGAACTTCTTCAGCTGCCGCAGAAAGTACATCCTCTGCTGAGCTTTTTTGATAAGGGAGCTGATGTTCAGCTCCCACTTGAGGTCCTGAGTGATGATGGTCCCCAGGAAGCAGAAGTACTCTACAGAGCTCACTGTAGAGTCTCCCAGGGTGAGGGGGGTGAGGGGGGCTGGGTTCTTCCTGAAGTCTGCTATCATCTCCACTGTCTTTAAAGCATTGAGCTCCAGGTTGTTCTGGCTGCACCAGGACACCAGCCGGTCTGTCTCCACCTGTAGTCAGACTCGTCTCCATCAGCGATGAGACCGATGATGGTCGTGTCGTCTGCAAACTTCAGGAGTTTGACCGACTGGTGAGAGGAGGTGCAGCTGTTGGTGTACAGGGAGAAGAGCAGAGGAGAAAGAACACAGCCATGAGGAGATCCAGTGCTGATGGTCCGGGGAGCAGAGATGGTTTTTCCCAGCTTCACGTGCTGCTTCCTGTCAGACAGGAAGTCTGTGATCCACCTGCAGGTGGAGTCTGGCACGTTCAGCTGGGAAAGCTTGTCCTGAAGGAGAGCTGGGATTATTGTATTAAAAGCAGAGCTGAAGTCCACAAACAGGATCCTGGCGTAGGAGCCTGGGGAGTCCAGGTGCTGGAGGATGAAGTGGAGAGCCAGGTTTACAGCATCGTCTACGGACCTGTTGGATCTATAGGCAAACTGCAGGGGGTCCAGGTGGGGGTCGGTGATGTCCTTGATGTGGGAGAGCATGAGGCGTTCAAAGGACTTCATGACCACAGATGTCAGAGCGATGGGTCTGTAGTCATTAAGTCCTGTGATCCTCAGCTTTTTAGGGACAGGAACGATGGTGGAGGCCTTAAAACAGGCTGGTATGGTGCATGTCTCCAGTGAGGTGTTAAAAATGTCTGTGAACAATGGAGACAGCTGATCAGCACAGTGCTTTAACACTAGCATGCCCAAGGTTTTCTTACTCCTGCTGCCCTGCCCAGAGGCCGCCAAATGACACTCATTTGCAACTCAGTGGGGCCACCTCTCTTATGTAAATAAAGCCTTTCGATCGGAATGTGCAGCTGGGCAGTGACAAACTTTGGGGGTTGGTGTAAATGATGGCCAGTGTTGAGAAACCAGTTTCTCCCAGGTAGATGTTTGTTAATCCAAATAACATTATATGGAATTATTGGATAAGAATGGCCAAATTAATATGAGCCATGTGTGTTGTGATCAATTAATAAACCACAATAAATACAATTAGAAAAAGAAAAACAGTATTAACAGTATTCACTATTTACCTTTATTGTTTTTGAAAAGTGCTTATAAATAAAATGTATTGTTGCTATTTATGGTAAAGCGAGATTTCCGAGTGTGAAAAGGACTGTTTGAGTTCTCACTTTAAAAAGGTAAATTCACGAGGTCCACCATTCACTAACCAGGTTCATGATTATTTTATTAAGCTATTATTTTACAAATTTGAAGAAAGTGCACAAGATGCACAAAGAATCAATGCTTCAACAGGGAAAAACAATCTAAATCTCTGTTTACACCATCAGTTATGATGACATTATCCCTCTTAACCTTTGACCCAATGCGGAAGTACGAAGCCGGACAAGTTTGGTATCAAGTTCTGGGTGGCATGTGACCTTAAATCCAAGTATGTGTGCAAAATCATCCCATATCTTGGCAAAGACCGCAGTCGTCCACCTGGGGAGAGATTGTCTGAAAATGTGGTGATGAAGCTTATGGAACCGTTTATGGACAAAGGAAGAACTGTTACAACCGACAATTTTTTCACTTCATTGTCACTAGCACGTCGACTGCACAGCCGGAAGACCACCCTCCTTGGCACAGTCAATAAGATTCGCCGGGAGCTTCCAGATTCAGCTAAAAAGAATTTGGCCCGTGAGGAATTCAGCACAGAAGTGTTTTCAACCTCTGGTGCCACACTGACTGTTTATGTGCCCAAACGAAAGAAGACTGTCTGCCTCCTCAGTAGCGTGCACAGCATGGTGGAGACTGAGGCTACTCGGGAAAAAAAGCCGAACACAGTCACCGACTACAACAGCATGAAATGCGGTGTGGACGTCATGGACCAGATGGTTCGAAAGTACACCGTGCGTTCAGGAACACGGCGTTGGCCAGTCGCTGTGTTTTACAACATGATTGACATTGCAGCGCTGAACGCACATGTGCTTTATCAGGCATGCACTGGGGTCAAGGAGAGAAGGGTGGACTTCTTGCTGGAGCTTGCAAATGAGCTTGCCCAGTCTCATATGGCAGCCAAGGAGGTGAATGAGCAAAACCTTCAGCAACAACCAGCCACACCTGATGTGGGGAAAAGGGCATTGTGCCAGGTGAAGTGTTGCTGCAGGAAAAAACCGTGCCACCAAGCGTTGTATGTATTGTGACAAGTTTGCATGTGGCAAATGCATAAAGGAGGTGTGGCAGTGCCAGAATTGTTCACAAAATCTCTATTAAATAAATTTCACCAAGAATGCAGCAAACAAACTGTTGCCGTCTCACTATTACTACCTACTACTTTCTGTTGCAAAAGTTGAAATATAAGTTGCAACCTCTATGTAGCTGCTGTATGGGAAACACAAAGGAGAATACAAAAGGTCTTTGTGTCCTGAAACCAACCCAGCCACCCCCCCACCCTAGCTGAGGGGCCTCAGTAACATAACAATGGTCACAAGCTGAGTTGTTCACACCCGCCATCTGACACCAGCTTGGACTTTATAGGTATAGGTGTCAAATGACACCACTCTGGTCATGCTAGTGTTAAGGTAGAAGGAGAGACAGAGTCCGGTCCACAAGCCTTACGGGGGTTTTGTCTCCTGAAAAGTCTATTCACATCTCTCTCTTTGATGGAGAAAGGTGTCTCTGTGGGAGGGGGGGAGGAGGGGGGGAAGATAGGGGAGAGTGCCTCTGTAGGCAGCTGGGGTGAAACTGTAGCTTTGATGTGGGGGGTGAAGGTGTTGGAGTGAGGCTGGTCAGAGGTGTGAGGGGGGTTGGAGTCAGGTCTGTCCCATTGTCTGTCAAATCTACAATAGAAGTTATTCAGACTGTTGGCCAGGCAGAGGTCGTTAGCAGCAGCAGGGGCTCTGGGCTTGTAGTTTGTAATTTGCCTGAGCCTCTCCAGACAGAAGCCGAGTCATTTGCAGAGAACTGGTGTTGTAACTTCTCTGAGTACAAACGTTTGGCTTTTCTCACCTCCTTTCCAAACGTGTACTTTGACTCTCTGTACCTGGCTCTGTCTCCACCCCTGAAAGCGACCTCTTTGTCTGCCCTCAGCCCTCTGAGCTTAGCTGTGAACCAGGGTTTGTCATTGTTATAACTCACCCTGGTCTTTGATGGAATGCAGCTGTCCTCACAGAAGCTGATGTAGGACGTCACAGCGTCTGTAAACTCATCCAGAGAACTGTTCGCAGACCTGAAAACATCCCAGTCAGTCCAGTCCAAACACTCCTGGAGTTTCTCCACTGCTTCACTGGTCCATTGTTTAGATTCCTTCACCACAGGTTTACAGAGCTTCAGCCTCTGTCTTTACAGTCCTTACTACAGGTTTAGCAGATTTAAACTTCTGCCTGTAGGTCAGGATGAGGTGAATCAGACAGTGATCAGAGAGCCCCAAAGCTGCACGGGGAACAGAGTGATATGAATCCTTTATTACAGTGTAGCAGTGGTCCAGTGTGTTAGCACCCCTGGTGGGACACTTTATATGTTGTCTGTATTTAGGGAGTTCATGGGTTAGATTTTCTCTGTTAAAATCCTCTAGAATGATTAGCAAAGAGTCAGGATGTTGTTTCTCCACGTCTGCTATCTGGTCGGCCAGGTGCTGTAACGCCTCTGTTACACAAGCCTGAGGTGGGATGTAAACACCAACCATGACAAATGAGGAGAATAAAATGGTTTACAGTTTATGAAAAAACTCTCCAGATTATGGCTACACGTCTGCTTCAACACTGTAACATCTGTACACCAACCTTGGTTAATGTAAAAGCATATTCCACCTCCCCTCGTCTTCCCACAGCTCTTTTACGTGGTCCGCTCTGAGGAGCTGAAAGTCCGGTAGATGTAGAGAGCTGTCCAGGATGAGTTCACTGAGCCAGGTTTCAGTAAAACACAGGGCGGCGGATCTGCAAAAGTCCGAGTTTCTGGTGTTTAGGAGCAGCAGTTCATCCATGTTATTTGCCAGAGAGCCTGACATTCACCAGGTGAATGGATGGAAGCGCAGTGCGTAATCCCCCTGCCTCAGTTTGACGAGCGCGCCTGCTCGTTTACCCCGTCTGCGTCTGCGGCGTCTCCTGCAAATTCCATAGAGAGCTGCTGCTCCTCTGGTGAGAATCTCTGCATAACTTTCTGGTTCAATGAGAACCGGTGAAAAACGATCAGCAGAGGACTGTCCTACGTTTATTAGTTCTTCTCTGGTGAAAGAGACCAGAGAAGGGGAGCAAGAATCGTTGCTATTACCAAAGTATGCCTTCAGCAAGGTGTGGTAATATTGTTGTGGCGATTCGTTCTTTCCCTGCTTGATTGTATGGGGGTAATCGAAGCCTGTTTGCTGAAGTGCGTCGGAAAATTTGTCCACTAAGCGGCAACACAGAGTTGGGTAATCGTCTCTGACGTGAGGGAGTTGGCGTTCGATAAAATCATGAAGCAATCTACTCGAAGTAGCCTTAATTAAATAGATTTTATCTTCAACGTCAACCATGGGGTAACTTTTTTGATAGAAATCAATATCTCTTAAAAATGCTCTGGCATTTTGCGGTTGGTCAAATTTTGGTTCAAATTTTGGAATGTTCCTAGCAATTTTATCCAGGTCGCGATTTGTGGGTCGATTAAAATCAGACGGTCTAGCGAGTGCATCTCTGGTTCAGGGGATCCTCATTGGGCTGACCGGGCGGTGCGAATGGTCCGATGCATTGGAGATGTGTGGCCTGAGTCGAGATGTGTCTTCACCTTCGAACTCAGGGTGGTCGCCAACTTCCGATATTGCTGACGAGAGGGCTCGGTTGAGGTCGCATCTTGCATTTTGGAGATCGTTTCTTGTTTGGCTCAGCTGCTGCTTGGCCTGCGCTGTGGCTGCTTCGCTGTCAGCCACTCGTTGTATCCAATCGCTACTTCGCTCCTGTTCTGCGTCGAGCGTATTGGACAGTTTTTTTAACTTTTTCCTTTAAGCCTTTTATCTCCTCGTCTGCTCGGAGGAGAAGTTTCTTACCCTTATTCGATTCTTCGAGGTGTTCACTGAGCTCCAGGGAGGTGGTCTCAAAATCATCTTCGAGGTTGTGGATTTTGTCTTAAAGGTGCACTGTTTCAGCGATTAATCGTGTTCCAGGTTGTCCTTCGGCGCTTGGACTCGTGCATTTTCCTCACGCTGGTCTTCGTACTGAACCGTGAGGTTCGCGCAACGTGCTTCGCATTTGTCGATGGCTTTGATTTGAGCTTTGCTTTCGCTCTTAAGGATTTTACCCCGATCTTGTTCGTGTTTTAGGGGGTGGAAAATGTGGCTATTATACATGCAAGGTGTTTCACAAGCTCCTTATCTTTCAGTTTCTTTCTCAGCAGCGGGTGCGACGTAATCTGCTATGAGGTGTGTAAGGTCTTGAGGGGGATGTGCTTTTATTTTGGCATCGTCAAGTTTTCGGCGGTGTGGTCTTCTGATGAGATCGACATGTTGGCACTTGGGGTAAGACTTGTATAAAAGATGTGAGAGAATAAAAATTTTGGGAAATTTTCAAAGTTCCAATAACAAGGTACACTGATGGTAAGTTGTTTTATTTTATTCTGCTTGTTCTTAGTAATTCACTGTTTGGTAAATAAAAAGCTGAGTGGTGTGTTTAATTTAAACAATTGTTCTTACTCAATCAAGATTTGTTCTTAACTGATCTCAGACTTATATTTAAATTAATTTTACCTTAATTAAATTTCTTTGAATTAATTAATTAATTCAAAAAAATCCATTGAAATCAAATTCAAATCCTATTGAATTTATTTTAATCAATAAAAGTTATTTTAAATAATGTAATCCTGTTTTAATTAATCTGCTTTTAATTAGAGTGTAATTTCCTTTAGGTTGGTTTAAAAATGATTTGGTTTAAATTCAGTTGTGTTGAATTTATTTACCTAAATTAAAACTGGTTTAACTTTTACTAGACTTATTTTAATTAATCAATCTTTCTTAAATCGGTTGCTCTTGATAAATTAAATTCATATTCAATCTAAGTTTTTTTTCTTAAATTGATTTAAATTGAATTACCTTGGATTAATGCTTTAGTAAAATGTGTATTTACTTTAATGATGACTTTTATTTGTTTAAACTCAGAAAGTTCTAATCTCAATTCTTCCTCCCAACAGTTTTTCAACCTGATCAATAGTTTCAAGTCGTGAGAGTTTATTAAAGAATAAACAAGTCTAATGGAGCCTTTAGAACATGGGTTCAGTTTAAACATGGAGTCTAGGAGAGAGCTGGTCTGTGTGGATGGAAAGAGGAGATAAATGTTGATACAACATTTATCAACATTTATCAGATATCTTCAGAAATCTGAAGATATCTGATAAATGTCACCGTGGAATATTGATTTTTGATGTCAATTGATCAAAAGATTCAAAAGTGTTGTTAATAAACATATTTCCAATAATAGTGGCTCCTCCTTTAACACAAACATCAAAGGTTTTATCTCTGATTGATGGTTTTTAGTTATAGGGGCGTGGATTGAAATATGTTTTAATGAAAACTCTTTGAAGTTTTGAAGAATATTCAGATATAGGTTTAAGTAAAGGAAGATTTGTGTTAAGCAATGGATCTAAAGAGGTAGAATGACAGAACAAATGTTCTAATTGAAGTTATTTAGGGGATGAATCAGAGTTTTGGGATCCTTACAGTACAGTATAGTTTGTATGTTGGCAGCTCAGTAGTAATGTTGAAAGTTAGGGAGGAAAAATCCACCATTTTGACAATGGCCTTGTAACATATTTTTACATATTCTATGTGTTTTCTTATTACAAATTAACTCTGATATTAGTTTATCAATTGATGTGAAAAAAGATGTTGACAAGAACAGAGGAATCCTCTGAAAAACATATAAACATTTAAGAAGCATCTTCATCTTAATGACATTGATTCTACCTCCTAATGATAAAGACCCATCGTTCCTGCTTTAAATCACACAATAATGAGGGAAATTAGCTTTGAAAATGTCTTTAAAATCATGTGTGATCCAGGGAAAAAAGGTCAAAATTAATAAATTTGGCAGTAGTATTAAATGGTATGATTTCACTTTTTTGTAAATTAACTTTGAACCCTGATATTTTACCAAATTCTCCCAATGTGTTCAATATGATCAGTTCAGACAAGAATAAAAGTATATCATCAGCATAAAGGGATATCCTATGTTCATATCAGCTCTACCACGTAGACCAACCACTAGTGGTTCAACTGTTACAGTAAATATTAGTGGACGTCCCTGTCTGGTGCCACGTAGCAGTGGAAAATAGATTATTGTCCGTACGTACAGCAGCTGTTATAGTACATGTATAGTATAACACTTTTATCTATGAGATACATTTGGAGCCAAAGCCGAATTGTTTAAGGGTATAGAACAAATAATCCACTCCACCCTGTCAAAAAGCATCCAAGGATAAAACTATCTCTGGGATGTTGGATGGAGTGACGTCATAGATGATATTAAATAGACGTCGTGTATTGAAGAAAGACTGGAGGTTTTTAATGAACCCGTCAGAAATAATAAAGGAAGAATAAATTCTAACCGATGTGTCAGAATCTTGCTGTCCACATTTAGAAGAGAAACAGGGCGACACCAACCACACTCCAAAGATGTTGATCCTTTTAGTGGATTAGTGAGATGACGTCTGGTGCATCGTAGGGAGGAGTTGGTGAAGGATTCTTCAAACACAGGGAGCAAAGACAAGCTGGGATAAAATTCACTAATAAATCCATCAGAACCTGGAGATTTTATATCATTTATCACATCTGCTGTGGAGAACAGTCTTTCCAAATCTGTAGCTACTTCATGATTAATTTTAGGGATTTTTAATTCTTTAAAAAATGAACTTAGCAAAGACTCGTCTTTCAGGGATTCTGTATTATATTATTTAGAATAAAGTTTATGTTGATATCTAAATGATCTTTATGCCTCACCCTAAATTCATCTTTCATCTCTGCTATGATTTATTTGAGGATTTCTGATGAAGCAAGAATTTTTCTGGATTTCTCTCCAGATTCAAAAGTTCGACATTGAAAATTAGATTTTCAATATTTCTTGTCGACAGAAGGTTAAATTCAGTTTGGAGGATTAATCTTTGTTTAAATAAGTCATTAGATGGAGTAGCAGCGAGAACTCTATCCAAACCTAAAATATCACTGGTCAACTTTTCCAGTCTTGAATAGTGACTTTTTCTGAGTTTCACACTGTATGAAATAATTTGACCTCTAAGATACTGTACGCCTTCATCCACTCCCAAACTACTGATGCAGACATCCCTGGGGTTTTATTGTACTTAAGAAATGAGGTTTTTTCTGATGATATAAAACTAACAAAGTTTTCATCAGATAATAAAAGTGAGTTGAGACGATAAGGACGATATGCAGTATAAAGTTACTAATAATGGAGCCTGGTCAGATACGACTATTGCTTCATATTCACATTTAATTATCCATGGAAGAAGCCTTTTGTCCAGAAAACAATAATCAATACGTGAATATGTACCATGGACAGGTGAACAACAAGAATAACACTTAGATTTGGGGTTGAAGAAGTGCCAAGCATCAGCTACTCCATTTATATCCAGGAATGACTGAATTCTATGAGCAGTTCTAGATTTGATTGAAACGCTAGATGAGCTGCGATCTAAAGCAGGTGACATAGCACAGTTCATGTCCCCGCCCACAATGACATGATGCGTGTCCATGTTTAGAAGGTAAGAAAAGAACTTTGTGAAAAAGAGCTATCGTCCCAGTTTGGGACATAAACATTAGCAAGGATGACTGGAGTGTTCTAAGCCTGTCTACCACTATTATTATTATTATATAACGACCTGAAGAATGATTTCAACCTTTGACATAATGAGATGTTTTTATTGATAAGATATAGACTTATGGTGGACATGATATGACTGACCAATCCATCCACCTCTGAACCTACACAGATGCGTTTCCTGGAGATAAACTATACCTACATTAAGCAGGTGAGATAATACCTTTGTGTGTTTGACAGGGTGATTCAAGGATTTCACATTCCAACTAATAAAGGTCACATCGCAGCCAACTGGTCATTATCTTATAAGATAAGAGAAAATATTATCACCATTCTGTTCCAGGATAGACGTGTGTTTGAAGATCATTTACCCACTGAAGAAAATAAAGACAGAACTTTGACTTAGATACATTAGATCCCAAAGCCCAACACCCATTAGAAGGAGGTGTTCCCCAATGATACACACACATGGAAGTGTTTTTAGAGTAACTCCACTAACCTGACTGAACAAGTTCTACTGAGCTAAAGAAAGAAAATAAAAGCACTTGATAAAAGGCACAAGGCAGACTGAACAAAATAATGATACTATAATATTGTATTCAAACTTAACAACTTAACCATTCATATTTCCTTTTTGTTGGAAATAAAAATAAGAAAATAAAAATAAATAAATAAAATATGTATGAGTAGAAAATTAGATTAAAAAAAATAAATAATAATAATCAAATAAAAGGAAACAAAAGTTAGAAATATTGATGATAATGTAAAAATAAAAATAATAAAAAAGATTTTTAAATGTATATGGTCATTTAAATAATATTTATAACAATGAATGAAATAAAAATAATAATGTAAATTAAATGACCTAATTAAAAACATACATTTTAAAATAAAAGATAGCTTAAAGATAAGTAGATTATACACCAGCAAAAACTAATAAAGCATCTAATGACATATTTTAAGTTATTTACTGAGTGTTTAAGAATCAGAAATTAATGAAAAAATAAAATTATCTAAAAAAAAAAGTTTAAAAGATGAAATAATGCTAAAGCAATGATAAACTCGATGAAAAGGTTCCACCATAGTTTTGTGAGGTCAAAGAATTGTTACCAGGACTAATGAGAAGATATATTCAAGAATTTACTGTATATAGAGAAAAACAAAAAAAAACAATGGGTTATCAGGAACATTAGTAAAACAGGAGAAAGTATATTCAAACCCCTAAAGTGTCATTCAGATTTGATCTTCTGACATTAATCATATTAACAGTATATTTATGTCCGCCAACATATAAGCATCTTCATGTTGAGTCCTTACAATGACAACCAGCGTGTCTTCACTACTCACCAGGACAGATGATAGCGTTAATATTTGTGAGGTAAATTGTCACTTATCTTCATGACATGTTCAGTTTTGTGACGTCTCTGGTAGAACTTCAGCCTTCACATAAGCCAGGGCTTCCTCCGCTTTTACAAACGGCTTCTCCGTCCCGTTGTGCGTGATCCGTAATCTCGCTGGGTAGAGGAGGCCGTATCGGATGTTTGGGGTCCCCGCAGCAGCCGCTTTACCTCCGTGAATGCTGCACCACGCTGGGGGGATGATCCGGGAATATATAAACGGTAGCGCTGTTGATTTGAAGCGGGCCGGTTTCCCGAGCACGGCGGAGAATCTCCACACAGTCCTGATAATAATGTAGCTTAGCTACAATGGCGCGGGGCTTATCTGATCTCTTTGCAGGCAGACCCCGGTGAGACCGGTTGATCAGAATGTCTCTGTCCATGTTCAGCACCTTTCTCAGCAGATGGAGGGCTAGAACCGGGTGTTTCAGGCACGTTCAAGATCCGAATATTGGAGCGTCTCATCCTTCCCTTTCAAACTGGTTACTTCAGTCTCCAGTCGTCCTACTTTAGTTTGCAGTGAAGCCACGTCGTCAGAACACGCTGACAGTCCACGTTCCATTTCGGATATGGTTGTTTTCATCGTGTCCAAGTCGGAGCGGATTGTAGCCGTGCTGCTTGTCGCCTCCGATTTCACAGCTTGTAGGTCATTTCTAATGACTTCTAGCTCCTCAACAAGCACGGTTTTCAGCTCCGACTTAAGCAGCACGACTATTTCATTCTTCAATCAACGAAGTAGTTCAGCTTTCATGTCTTCCGTGTCCATTTGGTCATGCGGTCGTGGTGACTCCCGTCCGCCAGCATCAGTAACCGAGGCCGTGGCTTTAGGCCCAGGAGCAGAGGATCCTACGGCAAACTTGTATTTTCTTAAGTTATTAGCCATTGGTGCAAAAAATAATGAGCAGCGACGGACAAAAGAGACACTTAACACTTAAAGCGATATAACGTCGCCAAAAATGATAAAAAGTGCCTAGTTACAGCTTTTAAACAAAATTTTCAGTAAAGCTTGACAAAACACGTGTTACTCCATCGCCTGCTCGCTAGCGCCCCCCGATTGTTTTCTTTTGATCGTAATGTAACAGAAAGGTGATAACTCTTCTTGGATTCTCCTGTTCCTTTGTTCAGACAGGAAGTGGGAGAAGATCCCCCTGTGGGGCACGTTTGCATTTCTCAGTAGGAGACAGACCTTCTGACGTCATTCAATGGTGAGACTAGTGTCTCAGTCAGAGTTCAACTTGAAGGATTTGATTCCCTACATTGTATAAGTCACATTACTGTATAAGTCACTTTGTTGTATAAGTCACATTACTGTATAAGTCACTTTGTTGTATAAATCACATTACTGTATAAGTCACATTACTGTATAAGTCACTTTGTTGTATAAGTCACATTACTGTATAAGTCACATTACTGTATAAGTCACTTTGTTGTGTAAGTCACATTACTGTATAAGTCACTTTGTTGTATAAGTCACATTACTGTATAAGTCACTTTGTTGTGTAAGTCACATTACTGTATAAGTCACTTTGTTGTATAAGTCACATTACTGTATAAGTCACATTACTGTATAAGTCACTTTGTTGTATAAGTCACATTACTGTATAAGTCACATTACTGTATAAGTCACTTTGTTGTGTAAGTCACATTACTGTATAAGTCACTTTGTTGTATAAGTCACATTACTGTATAAGTCACTTTGTTGTGTAAGTCACATTACTGTATAAGTCACTTTGTTGTATAAGTCACATTACTGTATAAGTCACTTTGTTGTATAAGTCACATTACTGTATAAGTCACATTACTGTATAAGTCACTTTGTTGTATAAGTCACATTACTGTATAAGTCACATTACTGTATAAGTCACTTTGTTGTGTAAGTCACATTACTGTATGAGTCACTTTGTTGTATAAGTCACATTACTGTATAAGTCACTTTGTTGTGTAAGTCACATTACTGTATAAGTCACTTTGTTGTATAAGTCACATTACTGTATAAGTCACATTACTGTATAAGTCACTTTGTTGTATAAGTCACATTACTGTATAAGTCACATTACTGTATAAGTCACATTACTGTATAAGTCACTTTGTTGTATAAGTCACATTACTGTATTAGTCACTTTGTTGTATAAGTCACATTACTGTATAAGTCACATTACTGTATAAGTCACTTTGTTGTATAAGTCACATTACTGTATAAGTCACATTACTGTATAAGTCACATTACTGTATAAGTCACTTTGTTGTATAAGTCACATTACTGTATAAGTCACATTACTGTATAAGTCACATTACTGTATAAGTCACTTTGTTGTATAAGTCACATTACTGTATAAGTCACATTACTGTATAAGTCACATTGTTGTATAAGTCACATTACTGTATAAGTCACATTACTGTATAAGTCACATTACTGTATAAGTCACTTTGTTGTATACGTCACATTACTGTATAAGTCACTTTGTTGTATAAGTCACATTACTGTATAAGTCACTTTGTTGTATAAGTCACATTACTGTATAAGTCACTTTGTTGTATAAGTCACATTACTGTATAAGTCACTTTGTTGTATAAGTCACATTACTGTATAAGTCACTTTGTTGTATAAGTCACATTACTGTATTAGTCACTTTGTTGTATAAGTCACATTACTGTATAAGTCACTTTGTTGTATAAGTCACATTACTGTATAAGTCACATTACTGTATAAGTCACATTACTGTATAAGTCACATTACTGTATAAGTCACTTTGTTGTATAAGTCACATTACTGTATAAGTCACTTTGTTGTATAAGTCACATTACTGTATAAGTCACATTACTGTATAAGTCACATTACTGTATAAGTCACATTACTGTATAAGTCACTTTGTTGTATAATTCACATTACTGTATAAGTCACATTACTGTATAAGTCACATTACTGTATAAGTCACTTTGTTGTATAAGTCACATTACTGTATAAGTCACATTACTGTAAAAGTCACATTACTGTATAATTCACATTACTGTATAAGTCACATTACTGTATAAGTCACATTACTGTATAAGTCACTTTGTTGTATAAGTCACATTACTGTATAAGTCACATTACTGTATAATTCACATTACTGTATAAGTCACATTACTGTATAAGTCACATTACTGTATAATTCACATTACTGTATAAGTCACATTACTGTATAAGTCACATTACTGTATAAGTCACTTTGTTGTATAAGTCACATTACTGTATAAGTCACATTACTGTATAATTCACATTACTGTATAAGTCACATTACTGTATAAGTCACATTACTGTATAAGTCACTTTGTTGTATAAGTCACATTACTGTATAAGTCACATTACTGTATAAGTCACATTACTGTATAAGTCACTTTGTTGTATAAGTCACATTACTGTATAAGTCACATTACTGTATAAGTCACATTACTGTATAAGTCACATTACTGTATAAGTCACTTTGTTGTATAAGTCACATTACTGTATAAGTCACATTACTGTATAAGTCACATTACTGTATAAGTCACTTTGTTGTATAAGTCACATTACTGTATAAGTCACATTACTGTATAAGTCACATTACTGTATAAGTCACATTACTGTATAAGTCACTTTGTTGTATAAGTCACATTACTGTATAAGTCACATTACTGTATAAGTCACACTAAATGTTAAAGGAGATTTGGTATTGATCATCGCTTTCTAAATTAAACGACGTGATATAGTCGTGCTCTCTGTGTGTGTGTGTGTGTGTGTGTGTGTGTGTGTGTGTAACGGACCACCATTTAGTCCGTTTACAGTCTGTGTAACGACACCCGTCCATTGGGTGATAGTGACTGTAGTGTTATAGTCAGATAAGTAAACGGTGTTAAATAGTGACCTGATGATTACTGCAGCTTCACTCACTACACACCTGTTACTACACCTAACTACTGACAATATTTACGTTTAGTGAAAGTTAGACACACACACACTAAACAACAACAACATGAAAATGACTCAAAATACACTAAAATAAATATTTATACAAAAATTTCACAAAAGACCACAGAAATGCAAAAACTAAAGATACAAAATGATTCCAGAATCACACGACTTAAGGCAACCAAAAATAATTGTACAAAAAATGCACAAATGACGTAAAACAAAAAACTAAACAATATTTATACAGGAAGTACACAAAACGACAACAGAAATGCAGAAAAATATACAAAAAGGCTCCAAAAATTACAGAAAAATACACCAAACAATAACAAAAACATGAAAATGACTCAAAATACACTAAAAGAAATACTTATACAAAAAATACACTAAAATGACAACAGAAATGTGCGAAACTATACCAAAAAAATAAATACACAAAATGACTCCAGGATATCACTACAATGGCAACAACAAACAATAATTATACAAAAAATGCACAAAAAGACAAATGAAAGATAAAAAATACACATAATGATAACTTAAAAAAAAGACATTTACAGAAAAATACAACAAAAATATGAAAATGGCTCAAAATACACAAAACTAAATATTTATACGAAAAATCCACAAAATGACTCCAGAATCACTACAATGGCAACAAAAAACAATAATTATACAAAAAATTTACAAAAAGACAACAGAAATATACAAAAATACACATGACTCCAAAAAACATACATTACAGGAAAATACTCTAAACAAAAAAATACAAAAGTGATGATGTCATGCACATGTCCTATAGAATTAAAAATTGGACCCAAATTTTGCACCTGCAATTATACCCCTTATGCTCTCACATGAATGCATACTTCCGACGGGCACTGTACTAGTAACTACTGTACTTTATAGATCTGTAACTGATCTATTATGTATAGATCTATAACTGATTTATTATTTATAGATCTAAAACTGACCTATTCTTTATAACTCTATAACTAATCTATTCTTTAAAGATCTATAACTGATTTATTCTTTGTAGATCTATAACTGATCAATTCTTTAAAGATCTATAATTGATCTATTCTTTATATATCTGTGACTGATCTATTCTTTATAATAATAATAATAATAATAATAATAATAATAATAATAATAATAATAATAATAATAATTCCTAGCACCGCTGGCTTGGCCCCCAATAACATCTAATGTACCTCTGGTCTGAAGTCCAGGTCCACAGTTCTCCTGAGAACCAGGAACCTCGTCTCTGAGGAACCAGGGAACCAGCTGACACTTCCTCCACTTGTGGGTTTTCCACCTGAAATTATTATTATTGGTATTATTATGATTATTAATAAGCTACTCATTTATCACTTATATATATATATATATCAATATTGAGCATTATTAAGTATCTTCATCAGTTTGAAAAACTGAAAACTAAAATTTCTTTATTATTTGTCTCATAAATTCTAAATTTTGTTTTGTTTTTTAAAGAATGTATGAATTTAGTTATGTATTTATATAACATTAATTTATATATTTATTTAACTTTGTTTGTATTCATAACATTATATTTTAATCAATCCATTTCCATTATTAAAAATTAAATGAATTAATTAGTTAATTCAAATTTTTCTTTTGTATTCATTTCAATATAAAATTCATGATGTATTTTTTCATTATTTATTTATTTATGTACATATTTTTTAATGTAACTTTTTGTATTTATTTCATTTTATATTTCATTATTTATTTTCCCATTATTAATAAGTTATTCATTTACCTTTACTTTTTAAATTATTTCAATAAATATTGAATAGTTAATGTTTCCAATAATTATTTATTTATGTACATGATGTTTTTTTTTATTTAGTTAACTTTTCTTTGGTATTTATTTCCATATATACTGTATTTAATTGTTTATTTTTTCATTATTAATAAATAAATAAATAATTGACCTATTCAAAAAGGAAATAAAGTTTTACATTGAACAGTAATAATAAAGAAAAGGTCAAAGGTCACCTGAAGCCTGGGCAGGTGGGCGGAGCCTCACAGTTTTCCTCCTCCTCCAGGACGTCTGGACATTCCTGTCCTCCATTAGACGATGTTTGGATAACGAGACGTTTCCTCCATCGTTTCCTCTTCACCACATTACCAGCTATGAAGAAGATTTTTACAAACACACTTCATTTACAATTACATCATTTGCATATATTCACGTTTACAGACCTAGAAAAAAGGAATAAATACATTTAAAACATAAAATAGAAAAATAAATACAACCAAAAATACATTAGTGAGACATTTAGTGCAACAGAACATTAGAAAACTTCAGTTTGTCTCTGATTACAGTGCAGAGTATATCATCATAGAACCAAATGTTCTTAAAATCATCAAAACTGTTTGTAAACTTATAAAAAGTGAATTCTAGTCTCAGTCAGCACCTGATATTACAGCAGAGTACCATGACTGCTTCCTGAGCTGGTTCACCTTCCACTTTGTTTTTACGTGTTACATAAACAGCTAGTTTAGCTTCACCAGAAACAAAGTTTAACAGCTTCCCTTTTTCATGATGACTTTTCCTGTAAACGACACCATAAATGAAACTCTTTTCACTAAAAGTTTCTCCAAACAAACCAAAAATCTCAGTTAAAAGAGTGAAGAACACTGTAAGTCTCTTACACTCACTAAACATATGGACAGAAGAGACACAGGTTGGACACAGCAGGGTTAAGAACAGAAACAAAAGCACCAGTAGTAATTGAACCATGTAGAATTCTCCACTGAAGGTCGGCTGTTCTCTTCCTGAGGGGGAGTTTGTAGAACACCCTCCACTGTGGACCCTGTCCATCTCCTCCAAGTTTATCAGTCCATACAGTGGGTGCTCTGTCACACAGCCATTTTTTATTTATGGCCTTTACACAGAGAAAAGTCTTACCAGCAGTGTGTAGGTCAGTGTGTTTGCAGTCTTTTAACACTAGAAGTCCCAGGGATTTCTATATCCCCCCAGAAGTCCCAGAGCAGGGTCAAATGAACTCTAGGACCAAACTGACGACTCTGATGGCTACAATTTGCATCTATTCATTTGTAAATGAATCACCTGAGAAATCAGCAGGGGGGAGAGCCTGACTCTAACAATGGAAGTCTGGAATGTTAGGGGGAAGTGCCCTGGAAGCTAAAGTCACAATGCCCCGTTTATTAACTCGTTCTGCTTGATGCTGGGGGAGAACAAACACAGACTACAAACATTGAAAGAAACAGAGTCACCTCTTCCAACACACCTGATTCAAATGATTATCAGGCTTCTGCAGAGCTGGATGATCATTTGAATAAGGTGTGCTGATTAGTGGCCCTCGAGGACCGGAATTGGACACCCCTGGAATACCCTATTGTCATGCAGCCTTTTATGCTGTGGGGAATAAATAGCTGGCTGCTTCCACCTGCTGACACTCCACACTTATTCTACTCAAAATGCAGAGAAGGTTTACCACTCAAGAAGCGTTGGAATTGATCCTGAACAATGCAAACCCTTGTGATTCAGATGGGGAGGACATAAACCTTCAGCCAAATTCGGATTCGGACTCTGAGCTGTCTTCAGGTTAGATTTCCCAAACATCCTATTTTCATTTCCTGACTTTATTTTTATTTAAAACCGAACAAAAGAATAATTTGAATTTGTTCACATTGCAGATGACGAGACTGCTCCTCATCTGGAAAAGAGAGCTCGGTTGGAGAGTGAGCCCACAGAGACGGCGAAAGAGGGCACAGTGTGGCATGAAGAACATGTGGGTACAATTCTCCGTTTCACTCCAATGGAACCGTACGCTGCAGATGGAGAGCCAACAGCAAAGGCCAGAAGAAGAATCAGGAGTCGCCTTCAGAGCTTCCTCTGTTTCATTACTGTTGGCATGCTCCGTCCCATTCAAGAATGGACTATTCAGCATGCACGGCAAACGGAGCAGACGGACTGGTTCATGATCCTCCATGAACTAATGGCATTTATTTCTGTTATTATTTTGAGGGGGGTGACCAAGGTTCCATCTCTGCGTGACAGCTGGTCAGCATGCCTGGGAAACCCACTTATCACTGGAATCATGTCACGAAACCGTTTCCAAGACATCATGCGTCACCTACGATTTGATGACATGTTTACGCGCAGTGAGCGAGTGCAGACAGATAAGTTTGCTGCAATTTCGGATGTGTGGGGATCGTTTGTTACCAACTGCATCACATGCTACAACCCTGGTCGACACATCACAATTGATGAACAGCTTTTCCCATCGAAGACTCGCTGCTGTTTCCTGCAGTACATTGCAACAAAACCCGACAAATTTGGCATAAAGTTTTGGGTGGCTTGTGATTTGAAAACAAAGTACATCTGCAATGTCCTCCCATATCTTGGAAAGGACCCCAGTCGTCCCAGTGAGGAGAGACTTTCTGAGAGTGTGGTGATGAAGCTGATGGAACCATTTATGGACAAAGGCAGGACGGTCACCACGGACAATTTCTTTACATCACTGACACTTGCACGACGACTGCTCAGCCGGAAAACCACCATCCTCGGGACAGTCAACAAGATTCGCCGGGAAATTCCTCAGTCAACTAGAAAGATGGACCGCAAGGAATTCACCACTCAGGTATGTTGTTGGTCTTTTTTATTCCATCAACACCTCTGAGTGTGTCATTGTGTTTAAAACCGCTATAATAACAACAATTTCTTCTTTTTTAGGTGTTTTCCACCACTGGTGCCACGCTGACGGTGTATGCGCCCAAACGAAAAAAGACCGTCTACATTCTCAGCAGCATGCACAGCGTGGTTGAGACTGAGGAAACCATCAAAAGGAAGCCAAACACCATCACCCAATACAACACCACAAAGTGCGGAGTGGATGTGATGGACCAGATGGTGCGGGAGTACAGTGTGCGCACAGGAACACGGCGATGGCCAGTCGCCGTGTTCTACAACATGATCGACATGGCGGCACTCAATGCACATCTGCTTTATCAAGCATGCACCGGGGTGCAGGAGAGACGGGTGGACTTCCTGGTTCAGCTAGCAAGAGAGTTGGCTAACTCTCATGTGAGTGAAAAGAAGGCACTCAAAGAGCAACTGCGCCAACAACAACCGCCTACACCTGGCCCTGGGAAAAGGGCTAAGTGTCAGATCAACCATTGCTGCAAGAGCAATCGCGCAACTGTGCGATGTGTTCATTGCCACAAATACACATGTGGCAAATGTAGGAGAGAGATACCGTGGCAGTGCCAAGTATGTCACGAGTCTCAATAAGAGGATGAAGGAGATTCTTCTAAATAAAAACCATTGAAAACCAATCACAGTTGTTCTTTTGCACATTTCTCACACCACACTGTCATTAAAAATAAATAATTTTTGTGTTCTCTTTGGGTCAAATGACACCTCTCTGGGTTTTATAGGTAAAAAGTTCATTTGACACCTCTGTGGGACTTCTAGTGTTAAAAGGGTCCGGTCAGCTCACCGAGACGTGGACTGATGTAGATTTCAGGGAGAGGATCCCTGTGGTCAGGTTCGGTCCCATGGCTGTAATCCATAAGGAGGTTCTTTTCCCTCTGAGAGAGTCTTTGTTTCCACAGCTCTAGCACCTTACTAACCACCCTTGTGGACTGAATGCCCAGCGTGCAGGCCACCGTCTGGACGTCCGACAACGCCGGTCCTGCAGTGTCCACCAGCTGCCGAAGAGTCAGAGTCCCAGTTCGACACAGTGATGTCAACAGCCCAGGCGTGGCTGTACTGCAAACATCAAGCCTGGCCCCATAAATCAAAGGTTCATTTAACAGCCAGAACAGAGAGGAAGAGCTTTTCATTTAAAAAGGCCCCATGACTTAAAAACACTTTGATAAAAAGGAGGCAACCCGTTTAGTTTAAAATAATTAGAATCAGTTAAAAACGGTGCAGCATCTAGTCCCAGATTCCCCACCTGTCTGAAAATGCAGCTGGCTACCTCTCTCCACACCAGATCTACTGATCCATTTAAAAACCGTTGGATGAACTGTAATCTAAAGGTAGCTGTTCTACTGGCCAAGTGGACGAGGCCCTGTCCCCCCTCCTCTTTAGGTAAAAACAACACACCCTGCGGCACCCAATGTAAACCATCCCAGAAAAAATTTACAAGTTTTGTCTGAAGTTGAGCTAAAAGACCTGATGGAGGGTCCATACAGGCCAAACGATGCCAGAGAAGTGAGGCTGCTAAATTGTTTACAACTAAGGTTCTGCCCCTGTATGACATGTATGACAGCAACCGTTTCCATTTCAGAAGCTTCCCTACCACTTTTTCAGTGACGCCCTCCCAGTTCCTCCTCGTCATCGTCCCGTTACCAAGGAAGAAACCAAGATACATGAGGCCATCAGTCCTCCACGATAGGCTCCCAGGAAGCACTAGGAGACCGCCACGCCATCTACCGACAGCAAGGGCTTCACTTTTATCCCAATTCACACGTGCTAAATAAGTTAGTTAAGCTCACTAAAGTGTCATACGAATTTGACAGAGGAGGGGTTTTATGGAGAGTGCATAGAGCATCCCAGACAGAGCACAGCCCTGCCTAATACCCCTATGCACCCTGAAAGGTGCACAGACTGCCATTAAACTTCAGTATACTCTCAATGCCACAGTACAACGCCCTGATCTTGGCAATGAAAGCTGCGTTCAACACGGTCAAACGCCTTTTCCTGATCCAATGAAACAAGACCAGTATCTATACCAGATGAGCTGGACACCTCCAAAACATCTCGAATTAGGTAGACATTGTCCACCATGTACCTGCCGGGAACACAGTAGGACTGGTCCCTGTGGATGACCTGCTCCATAGCTTTCCTCAACCGGTTTGCCAATGCCTTGGACAAGATTTTATAATCCGTGCATAGGAGGGACACAGGGCGCCAGTTCTTTATTTCTTGGAGATGACCTTTTTTTGGCAGAAGGGTAACAACAGCTCTGCGACTGGAAAGTGGTAGTGAGCCTGAGGCCAGACTCTCATTAAACACAGCCAACATGTCGGGAGCTAATAAGACCCAGAAGGCCTTAAAAAACTCAACCGTCAGGCCGTCGATGCCAGGGGCCCCCCGTCCCTGCATACTCTGCAGTGCATCAGCGAGCTCCTCATTTGTAGAGGTCGGCTCAGCAGCGAGTTAGTCTCTGCAGAGACTTGAGGTAGCACACCACAGAACTCCTCAACTACTGGGTCACTCTCATTGCACTCACTGGTGTAAAGTGACGAGTAAAACTCCACAGCTCGCTTTCGTATGTGGGCAGGTTCTACCAGCTCCTCCCCTGTGTCTGAGAGCAAAGAATGAATTACTTTTCTCTGCCCATGCTTTTCTCCAAGCTAAAGAAGAAGCTAGAGGGAGCATCCATCTCAGTGATGTTCTGAACCCTGGACTGAACCAGTGCACCATGTGTCCTATTATCCAGCAGGTTGGCTAAAGCCATTAGATTTGAGGGTTTCAATGCCCCCTGATTTCCAGAGGAAGAACTAGTTTCTAACTCCACAATCTCAGTCTCCAGGTCCTTTATAGACCTACAGGGGTCACGTGTGGCATTGAGTGTTTGCTGCTGGCACAAGAGTTTAATCTGCGTTTTGCCATAGTCCCACCACTGCCTAAGACATTTAAACTCAGCTTTCCTACGTCTAAAGGTGTTCCAGAAAAACCTAAAAATCTCACTAAAACCTATATCAGGGTTTAGGGTTAGCCCATGTGTGCTGATCAGCTGTCTCAGAACGTGCTGGGAAGCCGGGTGTGGCTCTGCATGATTACGATCTAAAAACTCAAATTCAGTACAGTTAAAATCCACCCAAGAATAAAAACTCCTCCAGGCCACAGCGATCCAACCTCGCTTTAACTATTTCTAAAAAGCTCTTCCTCTCTGAACCGTTTGTTGGAGCATAAATATTAACAAAGACCAGTGTGTGTGTGTGTGTGTCACATTGGGCTTTAACCAATAGACACCTGCCCTTTACCACATGTTCAACCTCTACATTTGTGGGAATAAAAGTCCTGGAGAAAATGAAACCTTGTGGGTCAGGATCACCTCCTCTTCCCTTTCTTTAACCCAGTCTCTCTCTTTACAGTCATCACTATGTGTTTCCTGCATAAACAATACATCAATGTTTTTTCTCCATGTTGTGTCGAACACTAGTGCCTTTTTTCTTTCCTGTCTCACCCTATTTATGTTTAATGACCCCACCCTAAAATAATTCATAAGAAAAAAGGAGGATAAAAGAAAAAAACCTGAACCAAATAAAAAGGAGAGAAAAACAACAAAAATCCTCATCATAAACTATAAATTAAGCTGTTTTCTAACTTTAATCATCTGCTTTTTAAGTCTAAAAATGTCTTGTTCAGTCAGATCTGATGTAGCTCTACCTTTAATGATGCGTTTGGCTGAATTATGAAAAATTCATTTATCGAGATAATGTTCCAAATGAATTCCTTTCATACCTTTGGTCTGATGCAGGAATACTTTAAACATTTTCTCTGAATAAAAGTTATTTTCTTGGCTGACTGTTGTCTGAGAGACAGTGTAAGAAACATCACTAGTGTCAGACACACACTCATCACTATCACTACTGACTGCTTCACTCACCCTGCTCACAGCAGCAGCAGCACCGACAGTGTTTACTACACCTCTGCACTACAGGAGCACCACACCTCCAACACACCTTCATCTATAGGCACCATAACCTCAGTAACTGTGTGCTCCTCATGCACACTATAGACCAAATCTATAGACTAAATATTTAGACTAGATCTAAAGACTAATTCTATAGACAAATTCTATAGACTAAATCTATAGACTAAATATTTAGACTAATTCATCCATCCATCCATCCATCTTCTCCCACTTAGCCGTTTCCGGGTCGCGGGGGCAGCATCCTCAGTAGGGAGGCCCAGACTTCTCTCTCCCCGGCCACTTCCTCCAGCTCTTCCGGGGGGACCCCGAGACGTTCCCAGGCCAGCCGAGAGACATAGTCTCTCCAGCGTGTCCTGGGTCTTCCCCGGGGCCTCCTTCCGGAGGGGCGTGCCCTGAACGCCTCACTAGGGAGGCGTTCAGGGGGCATCCTAATTAGGTGCCCGAGCCACGTCATCTGGCTCTTCTCGATGCGGAGGAGCAGCGACTCTACTTTGAGCCCCTCCCGAATGACTGAGCTTCTCACCCTATCTCTAAGGGAGAGCCCAGCCACCCTACGGAGGAAACTCATTTCGGCCGCTTGTACCCGTGATCTTGTTCTTTCGGTCATGACCCAAAGTTCATGACCATAGGTGAGGGTTGGAACGTAGACCGACCTGTAAATAGAGAGCTTCGCTTTTTGGCTCAGCTCCCTTTTTATAATGACGGACCGGTGCAGACTCCGCATCACTGCAGACGCCGCACCAATCCGCCTGTTGATCCTTCCCTCACTCGTGAACTAGACCCCGAGGTACTTGAACTCCTCCACCCGGAGAAGGCACTCCACCTTCTATAGACTAAATATTTAGACCAGATCTATAGGCTAGATCTTTAGACTAAATCTATAGACTAAATCTTTAGCCTAAATATGTAGACTAAATTTGTAGAGATGAAATCTACAGAGACTAAATCTATAGACTAAATGTATAGACTAAATACATAGAAACTAAATCTATAGAGACCAAATCTATAGACTAAATATATAGATTAAATGTTAAAGGAGACATATCATGGTTTTAAATCCTTCCTTTTTACATATAAATCATACAGTTGTGGTCTATATAAAGCTGAACTGCAATGCTTGGGTCTGAATTCCTCATTATTATAGCTCCACCCCTTTTCTACCCTTTTCTGATGTGCTTCTGAGAACAACTCGTTTTGGTGCTGTCTCTTTAAATGCAAATGAGACACTTCATACCCCGCCCCCTCTCCAGGTTCAACTCCACCCTGCTCGGCCATTTTTGTAGTTTGATAGAAGAGATACGGCTATGTAGCGGAGCATAAACTTTTTATTCAGAGGTTATTTACAAAATGTCAACAACGTTAGACTTGTCCATCCAGCCTTACATGTTCCAGCCAGAGTCTGACCCAGTGGAGCGACATGAAAATGAAGATGATGAACCTAGTGTTGTGGTAGTAAAGACCGGTCTTGGTCTCGAGACCAAATTTTAAATGTCTCGGACTCTGGATTTTCTCTCAAGTCCGTTAGAGACCAGCACTAATTCCTGCTATTTTTAAACTTTTTTATAATGTGATAATAACACGGAGAAGAACGGGATAAAACAATCCTTTATTCATTATTTAATCCACCCTGTATAATGACCACAACCTTGCTTAATGTGACTGAGTGACGTGTGTGACACACTCGTGTGTATGTGTGTGTGTGCGCGCGGTCTGGCTACGGTGTCAGTTTGGACCGCAGAGCAGAAGGAGATATGAACTAATCACCGGTAAAAATCCCAGTAAAACTCTGTAAAACAGTCAGCAGTAATAAATATTATCTCACTGGTAAATACAGTAGCTCTAATAACTGGTAAAATGATAAACTGATGATATTACAGTCTGTGAAGGCTGGATAGGTGACGCACTTACTCTGCTTCTGGGTCCTAGTGCCAGCCGAGCGGTGAAGCCTGTTCTGTTTACCGTGTTTACTGAGGTCTGTGTGTGTTTAATAAGTCTGTGTGTGTTTAATAGTCTGTGTGTGTTTAATAAGTCTGTGTGTGTGTTTAATAGTCTGTGTGTGTGTTTAATAAGTCTGTGTGTGTGTTTAATAAGTCTGTGTGTGTGTTTAATAAGTCTGTGTGTGTTTAATAAGTCTGTGTGTGTGTTTAATAAGTCTGTGTGTGTTTAATAAGTCTGTGTGTGTGTTTAATAAGTCCGTGTGTGTGCTTAATAAGTATGTGTGTGTTTAATAAGTCTGTGTGTGTTTAATAAGTCTGTGTGTGTTTAATAAGTCTGTGTGTGTGTTTAAAAAGTCCGTGTGTGTGTTTAATAAGTCTGTGTGTGTTTAATAAGTCTGTGTGTGTTTAATAAGTCCGTGTGTGTGTTTAAAAAGTCTGTGTGTGTTTAATAAGTCTGTGTGTGTTTAATAAGTCCGTGTGTGTGTTTAATAAGTCTGTGTGTGTGTTTAATAAGTCTGTGTGTGTGTTTAATAAGTCTGTGTGTGTGTTTAAAAAGTCTGTGTGTGTTTAATAAGTCTGTGTGTGTTTAATAAGTCCGTGTGTGTGTTTAATAAGTCTGTGTGTGTGTTTAATAAGTCTGTGTGTGTGTTTAATAAGTCTGTGTGTGTGTTTAATAAGTTTGTGTGTGTTTAATAAGTCTGTGTGTGTGTTTAATAAGTCAGTGTGTGTTTAATAAGTCTGTGTGTGTGTTTAATAAGTCTGTGTGTGTGTTTAATAAGTCTGTGTGTGTGTTTAAAAAGTCTGTGTGTGTTTAATAAGTCTGTGTGTGTGTTTAATAAGTCTGTGTGTGTATTTAAAAGTCTGTGTGTGTTTAATAAGTCTGTGTGTGTGTTTAATATGTGTGTGTGTGTTTTAATAAGTCTGTGTGTGTGTTTAATATGTGTGTGTGTGTGTTTAATAAGTCTGTGTGTGTGTTTAATAACTCAGTGTGTGTTTAATAAGTCTGTGTGTGTGTTTAATAAGTCTGTGTGTGTTTAATAAGTCTGTGTGTGTTATAAGTCTGTGTGTGTGTTTAATAAGTCTGTGTGTGTGTTTAATAAGTCTGTGTGTGTTTTATAAGTCTGTGTGTGTGTTTAATAAGTTGCTGTGTGTTTAATAAGTCTTTGTGTGTTTTAATAAGTCTGTGTGTTGTTAATAAGTCTGTGTGTGTGTTTAATAAGTCTGTGTGTGTGTTTTAATAAGTCTGTCTGTTGTTTTAATAAGTCTGTGTGTGTGTTTATAAGTCTGTGTGTGTGTGTTTAATAAGTCTGTGTGGGGGTTTAATAAGTCTGTGTGTGTTTAATAAGTCTGTGTGTGTTTAATAAGTCTGTGTGTGTTTAATAAGTCTGTGTGTTTAATAAGTCTGTGTGTTTAATAAGTCTGTGTGTGTGTTTAATAAGTCTGTGTGTGTGTTTAAAAAGTCTGTGTGTGTTTAATAAGTCTGTGTGTGTGTTTAATAAGTCTGTGTGGGTTTAATAAGTCTGTGTGTGTTTAATAAGTCTGTGTGTGTGTTTAATAAGTCTGTGTGTGTGTTTAAAAAGTCTGTGTGTGTTTAATAAGTCTGTGTGTGTGTTTAATAAGTCTGTGTGTGTTTAATAAGTCTGTGTGTGTTTAATAAGTCCGTGTGTGTGTTTAATAAGTCCGTGTGTGTGTTTAATAAGTCCGTGTATGTGTTTAATAAGTCTGTGTGTGTTTAATAAGTCTGTGTGTGTGTTTAATAAGTCTGTGTGTGTTTAATAAGTCTGTGTGTGTTTAATAAGTCTGTGTGTGTTTAATAAGTCCGTGTGTGTGTTTAATAAGTCCGTGTGTGTGTTTAATAAGTCCGTGTATGTGTTTAATAAGTCTGTGTGTGTTTAATAAGTCTGTGTGTGTGTTTAATAAGTCTGTGTGTGTGTTTAATAAGTCTGTGTGTGTGTTTAATAAGTCCGTGTGTGTGTTTAATAAGTCCGTGTGTGTGTTTAATAAGTTTGTGTGTGTTTAATAAGTCTGTGTGTGTTTAATAAGTCTGTGTGTGTGTTTAATAAGTCCGTGTGTGTGTTTAATAAGTCTGTGTGTGTTTAATAAGTCTGTGTGTGTGTTTATTAAGTCTGTGTGTGTTTAATAAGTCTGTGTGTGTTTAATAAGTCTGTGTGTGTTTAATAAGTCTGTGTGTGTTTAATAAGTCTGTGTGTGTGTTTAATAAGTCTGTGTGTGTGTTTAATAAGTCTGTGTGTGTTTAATAAGTCTGTGTGTGTTTAATAAGTCTGTGTGTGTTTAATAAGTCTGTGTGTGTGTTTATTAAGTCTGTGTGTGTTTAATAAGTCTGTGTGTGTGTTTAATAAGTCTGTGTGTGTGTTTAATAAGTCTGTGTGTGTGTTTATTCTGTGTGTGTGTTTAATAAGTCTGTGTGTGTGTTTAATAAGTCTGTGTGTGTGTGTTTAATAAGTCTGTGTGTGTTTAATAAGTCTGTGTGTGTTTAATAAGTCAGTGTGTGTTTAATAAGTCAGTGTGTGTTTAATAAGTCTGTGTGTGTGTTTAATAAGTCTGTGTGTGTGTTTAATAACTCTGTGTGTGTTTAATAAGTCTGTGTGTGTGTTTAATAAGTCCGTGTGTGTGTTTAATAAGTCCGTGTGTGTTTAATAAGTCTGTGTGTGTGTTTATTAAGTCTGTGTGTGTGTTTAATAAGTCCGTGTGTGTGTTTATTAAGTCTGTGTGTGTGTTTAATAACTCTGTGTGTGTTTAATAAGTCTGTGTGTGTGTTTAATAACTCTGTGTGTGTTTAATAAGTCTGTGTGTGTGTTTAATAAGTCCGTGTGTGTGTTTAATAAGTCCATGTGTGTTTAATAACTCTGTGTGTGTTTAATAAGTCTGTGTGTGTGTTTAATAAGTCCGTGTGTGTGTTTAATAAGTCCGTGTGTGTTTAATAAGTCTGTGTGTGTTTAATAAGTCTGTGTGTGTTTAATAAGTCTGTGTGTGTGTGTTTAATAAGTCTGTGTGTGTGTTTAATAAGTCTGTGTGTGTTTAATAAGTCTGTGTGTGTGTTTAATAGTGTGTGTGCTTAATAAGTATGTGTGTGTTTAATAAGTCTGTGTGTGTTTAATAAGTCTGTGTGTGTTTAATAAGTCTGTGTGTGTGTTTAATAAGTCTGTGTGTGTGCTTAATAAGTATGTGTGTGTTTAATAAGTCTGTGTGTGTTTAATAAGTCCGTGTGTGTGTTTAATAAGTCTGTGTGTGTGTTTAATAAGTCTGTGTGTGTGTTTAATAAGTCTGTGTGTGTTTAATAAGTCTGTGTGTGTGTGTTTAATAAGTCCGTGTGTGTGCTTAATAAGTATGTGTGTGTTTAATAAGTCTGTGTGTGTTTAATAAGTCCGTGTGTGTGTTTAATAAGTCTGTGTGTGTTTAATAAGTCTGTGTGTGTGTTTAATAAGTCTGTGTGTGTGTTTAATAACTCAGTGTGTGTTTAATAACTCAGTGTGTGTTTAAAAAGTCTGTGTGTGTTTAATAAGTCTGTGTGTGTTTAATAACTCAGTGTGTGTTTAAAAAGTCTGTGTGTGTTTAATAAGTCTGTGTGTGTGTTTAATAAGTCTGTGTGTGTGTTTAAAAAGTCTGTGTGTGTTTAATAAGTCTGTGTGTGTGTTTAATAAGTCCGTGTGTGTGTTTAATAAGTCCGTGTGTGTGTTTAATAAGTTTGTGTGTGTTTAATAAGTCTGTGTGTGTGTTTAATATGTGTGTGTGTGTTTAATAAGTCTGTGTGTGTTTAATAAGTGTGTGTGTGTTTAATAAGTCCGTGTGTGTTTAATAAGTCTGTGTGTGTTTAATAAGTCTGTGTGTGTGTTTAATAAGTCTGTGTGTGTTTAATAAGTCTGTGTGTGTTTAATAAGTCTGTGTGTGTTTAATAAGTCTGTGTGTGTTTAATAAGTCTGTGTGTGTGTTTTTATGTCTGTGTGTGTGTTTAATGTGTGTGTGTGTTTAATAAGTTTTGTGTGTGTTTAATAAGTCTGTGTGTGTGTTTTATTAGTCTGTGTGTGTGTTTAATAAGTCTGTGTGTGTGTTTAATAAGTCTGTGTGTGTTTAATAAGTCTGTGTGTGTGTTTAATAAGTCTGTGTGTGTTTAATAAGTCTGTGTGTGTGTTTAATAAGTCTGTGTGTGTTTAATAAGTTTGTGTGTGTTTAATAAGTCTGTGTGTGTTTAATAAGTTTGTGTGTGTTTAATAAGTCTGTGTGGGTTTAATAAGTTTTGTGTGTTTAATAAGTCTGTGTGTGTTAATAAGTCTGTGTGTGTTTAATAAGTCTGTGTTGTGTTTAATAAGTCTGTGTCTG
>NW_021145162.1:488509-626009 GCF_900634775.1 Gouania willdenowi
GTCTGTGTGTGTTTTAATAAGTCCGGTGTGTGTTTAATAAGTCAGTGTGTGTGTTTAATAAGTCTGTGTGTGTTAATAAGTTGGTGTGTGGTTAATAAGTCTGTGTGTGTTTTAATAAGTCATGGTGTGTTTAATAAGTCTGTGTGTGTGGTTAAATAAGTTGTGTGTGTTTAATAGGTGTGTGTTTACACGTCTGTGTGTGTTAAATAAGTCTGGTGGGGTGTTTAATAAGTCTGTGTGTGTGTAATAAGTTGTGTGTGTTTAATAAGTCTGTGTGTGTTTATACGAATTCTGTGTGTGGTTTCATAGTTGTGTTGTGTTTAAAGTATGTGTGTGTTTAATAAGTCGGTGTGTGTGTTTATAAGTCTGTGTGTGTGTTTAATAAGTCTGTGTTGTGTTTAATAAGTCTGTGTTGTTTAATAAGGCTGTGTGTGGTTTATAGTCGTGTGTGTGTTTAATAGTCCGTGTGTGTGTTTAATAAGTCTGTGTGTGTGTAATAGTCTGTGTGTGTTTAAGAAGTCTGTGGTGTGTTAATTTAATAAGGTCTGTGTGTGTGTTTAATAAGTCTGTTGTGTTTAATAAGCCGTGTGGTTTTAATAAGTCCGTTGTGTGGTGCTGTGTTATAAGTCTGTCTGGTGTGTTTAATAAGTCTGTGTGTGTGTTTAATAAGTTGTGTGTGTTAATAAGTCTGTGTGTGTGTTTAATAAGTCTGTGTGTGTTTAATAAGTCTGCTGTGTGTTTAATAAGTCCGTGGTGTGTTTAATAAGTCTGTGTGGTGTTTAATAAGTCTGTGTGTGTTTAATAAGTCTGTGTGTGTTTAATAAGTCTGTGTGTGTGTTTATAAGTTGTGTGTGTTTAATAAGTTGTGTGTGTTTATAGTCCGTGTGTGTTTAATAAGTCCGTGTGTGTTAATAAGTCTGTGTGTGTTTAATAAGTCTGTGTGTGTTTAATAAGTCTGTGTGTTTAATAAGTCTGTGTGTGTTTAATAAGTCTGTGTGTGTTTAATAAGTCTGTGTGTGTGTTTAATAAGTCTGTGTGTGTGTTTTTAATAAGTCTGTGTGTGTGTTATATGTGTGTGTGTGTGTTTAATAAGTCTGTGTGTGTTTAATAAGTCTGTGTGTGTTTAATAAGTCTGTGTGTGTGTTTAATAAGTCTGTGTGTTTAATAAGTCTGTGTGTGTTTAATAAGTCTGTGTGTGTGTTTTATAAGTCTGTGTGTGTTTAATAAGTCTGTGTGTGTGTTTTATAAGTCTGTGTGTGTGTTTAATAAGTCTGTGTGTGTTTAATAAGTCTGTGTGTTTAATAAGTCTGTGTGTGTTTAATAAGTCTGTGTGTGTTTAATAAGTCTCTGTGTGTGTTTAATAAGTCTGTGTGTGTGTTTAATAAGTCTGTGTGTGTGTTTAATAAGTCTGTGTGTGTGTTTAATAAGTAGGTGTGTGTTTAATAAGTCTGTGTGTGTTTAATAAGTAGTGGTGTTTAATAAGTCTGTGTGTGTGTTAATAAGTTGTGTGGTTTAATAAGTCTGTGTGTGTGTTTAATAAGTCCGTGTGGTGTGTTAATAAGTATGTGTGTGTTTTAAGTCTGTGTGTTTTAATAGTCTGTGTGTGTTTAATAAGTCCGTGTGTGTGTTAATAAGTCGTGTGTGTTTAATAGTCTGTGTGTGTTTAATAAGTCTGTGTGTTTAATAAGTCTGTGTGTGTGTTTAATAAGTCTGTGTGTGTTTAATAAGTCTGTGTGTGTGTAATAAGTCTGTGTGTTTAATAGTTGTGTGTGTTTAATAAGTGTGTGTGTGTTTAATAAGTCTGTGTGTGTTTAATAAGTCTGTGTGTGTGTTTAATAAGTCTGTGTGTGTTTATAAGTAGTGTTGTTTAATAAGTCTGTGGTGTGTTTAATAAGTCTGTGTGTGTTTATAAGTCTGTGTGTGTAATAAGTCTGTGTGTGGTGTTTATAAGTCTGTGTGTGTGTTTAATCAGTCTGTGTGTGTTTAATAGTCTGTGTGTTGTTTAATAAGTTGTGTGTGTGTTTAATAAGTCTGTGTGTGTGTTTAATAAGTCTGTGTGTGTTAATAATTCTGTGTGGTTTAATAAGTTTGTGTGTGTTAATAAGTCTGTGTGTGTGGTTATTAAGTCTGTGTGTGTTAATAAGTCTGTGTGTGTGTTTAATAAGTCTGTGTGTGTGTTTAATAGTCTGTGTGTGGTTTAATAATTCTTGTGTGTTTAATAAGTCTGGTGTGTGTTTAATAATCTTGTGTGTTTAAATAGTCTGTGTGTTGTTTAATAATCTGTGTGTGTTACTAATTCCTGTGGTGTGTTTGTTATAAGTCTGTGTGTGTGGTTACTAAGTTCGTGGTGTGTGTTTAATAAGTCTGTGTGTGTTTTTAATAAGTCTGTGTGTGTTTAATAAGTGTGTGTGTGTTTAATAAGTGCTGTGTGTGTGTTTACTTAAGTCTTGTGTGTTTACATAAGTCTGTGGGTTGTTTATAAGTCTGTGTGTGTTTAATCAAGTCTGTGTGTGTGTTTAATAAGTCTGTGTGTGTGTTTAATAAGTATGTGTGTTGTTAATAAGTCAGTGTGTGTGTTTAATAAGTATGTGTGTGTTTAATACTCTGTGTGTTTTTTATAAGTCTGTGTGTTTAATAAGTCTGTGTGTGTTTAATAAGTCCGTGTGTGTGTTTTATGTATGTGTGTGTTTTTAATAGTCTGTGTGTGTTTAATAAGTCTGTGTGTGTTTAATAAGGTCGTGGTGTGTTTAATAAGTCCGTGTGTGTGTTTAATAAGTCTTGTGTGTTAATAATCTGTGTGTTGTGTTAAAAGTCTGTGTGTGTTTCAATAAGTCTGTGGTGTGTGTTTAATAGTTTGTGTGTGTTTACTAAGTTCCCGTGTGTGTGTTTCATAAGTTGTGTGTGTTTTAATAAGTCGTGTGGTGTGTGGTTTAATAAGTCTGTGTGGGTGTGTTTTCATGTCTGTGTGTGTTTAATAAGTCTGTGTGTGTTTAATAAGTCCGTGTATGTGTTTAATAACTCAGTGTATGTGTTTAATAAGTCTGTGTGTGTTTAATAAGTCTGTGTGTGTGCTTAATAAGTCTGTGTGTGTTTAATAAGTTTGTGTGTGTGCTTAATAAGTCTGTGTGTGTTTAATAAGTCCGTGTATGTGTTTAATAACTCAGTGTATGTGTTTAATAAGTCTGTGTGTGTGCTTAATAAGTCTGTGTGTGTTTAATAAGTTTGTGTGTGTGCTTAATAAGTCTGTGTGTGTTTAATAGTCTGGTGTGTGTGTTTTAAGTCTGGGTGTTGTTTCCTAGTCCTGTGTGTGTGTTTAATAAGTATGTGTGGTGTTTAATAATCTGTGTGGGTGTTTAATAAGTCCGTGTGTTGTTTAATAAAGTCTGTGTGTGTTAATAAGTCGTGTGTGTGTTTAATAAGTATGTGTGTGTTTTAATAAGTCTGTGTGTGTTAATAAGTCCTGTGTGTGGTTAATACACAGTGTGTGTTTTAAAAAGTCTGTGTGTGTGTTTATAAAAAGGTGGTGTGTTTAATAAGTCTTTGTTGTGTTTTAATATGTTGTGGTGTTTAATAAGTCTGTGTGTGTGTTTTAATAGTAGTGTGTGTTTATATAAGTCTGTGTGTGTTTACTAAGTGTGTTTGTGTTTCAAGTCTGTGTGTGTTTTAATAGTATGTGTGGTGTTTAATAAGTCTGTGTGGTGTGTGTTTAATAAGTCTGTGTGTGTTTAATAAGTCGTGTGTGTTTAATAAGTGTGTGTGTGTTTAATAAGTCTGGGTGTGTTTAATAAGTCTGTGTGTGTTTAATAAGTCAGTGTGTGTGTTTAATAAGTCTGTGTGTGTGTAATAAGTCTGTGTGGTTTAATAAGTCAGTTGTTGGTTTAATAAGTCTGGTGTGTGTTAATAAGTCTGTGTGTGTTTAATAAGTTGTGTGTGTGCTTTAATAAGTTCTGTGTGTTTAATAAGTCTGTGTGTGTTTAATAAGTCTGTGTGTGTTTAATAAGTCTGTGTGGTGTTAATAAGTATGTGTGTTTTAATAAGTCTGTGTGTGTTTTAATAAGTCGGTGTGTGTGTTTAATAAGTCTGTGTGTGTTTAATAAGTCTGTGTGTGGTGTTTAATAAGTATGTGTGTGTTTAATAAGTCTGTGGTGTTTAATAAGTCCGTGTGTGTGTGTTAATAACGTGTGTGTTTAAAAGTCTGTGTGTGGTTTAATAAGTCTGTGTGTGTTTAATAAGTCTGTGTGTGTGTTAATAAGCTTGTGTGTGTTTAATAAGGTCTGTGTGTGTTTAATAAGTCTGTGTGTGTGTTTAATAAGTATGGTGTGTGTTTAATAAGTCTGTGTGTGTTTAATAAGTGTGTGTGTGTTAATAAGTCTGTGGTGTTTGTTTATAAGGTTAATAGTATGTGTGTGTGTTTAATAGTCTGTGTGTGTGTTTAATCACGTCTGTGTGTGTGGTTAATAAGTCTTTTGTGTTTAAAAGTCTGTGTGTTGGTTTAATAAGTCAGTGTGTGTTAATAAGTCTGTGTGTGTGTAATAAGTCTGTGTGTGTTTATAAGTCAGTGTGGTGTTTAATCAGTCTGTCGTGTGTTGGTTTAATAAGTCTGTGTGTGTTTAATAAGTCTGTGTGTGTTTAATACGTCAGTGTGTGTTTAATAAGTCTGTGTGTGTGTTTAATAAGTCTGTGTGTGTTTAATAAGTCAGTGTGTGTTTAATAAGTGTGTGTGTGTTTAATAAGTCTGTGTGTGTGTTGTAGGGAACTAAACCCCCAAGTTGATCTTTGATTAGCACACTAGTTTCACCAGCCAGTGGAGTCGGGGAGTCTTTCTCCTACTGTGAAGTGCAAACGTGCCCCACGGGGGATCTTCCCCCTCTTCCTGCCCGAACAAAAGGACAAGAGAATCCAAGGACAGTTTGTCTCCTGTATCACCTCTCTGCCACATTACGATCAAAAGAAGAACATCCCTCTTCTTCCCCCTTTTCAAACAGATACTTTTGGGATGCCGTAAGATCACAGAACTGTCCCAATGCCCCTTTGACCCCCTGTGGTGAGATGTCACAGAAGGACACTTTCCAGGCCTTTATCTGAGATGTGTCCCAGTGAAGCAGGGAGAACAAAGAAATTGTATTATGTTTGAAAAGTTACAAATGAAAACATTATTGGAATGGTTTCTACAGAAATTAAAATTGCAAATGTTGTCTGCACTCGTTTGAGATAATTTAATAACCAACAGAATGCTATGTTAAATGTTTCATCATTTAAAAAGTGCTTAAAAATACCAGAAAACATCACAAAAGTTAGTTTGAGGTATCTACTGCAACCATATAGTTAAGAGGAGGCATAACATGATTTTTGACATTTATGTTTATGAGTAATTACAAGTAAAATTCATGAACCGGTTCCTAAGTGTTCATAGGATATTTTCCAGTCGTGTTTGGTATCAAATTCTTTCGTAATACATGATATTTCAAGTAAGTAAGTAAGTAAGTAAGTATTTATTTATAAAGCGCTTTTCGCAGATAAAATCACAAAGTGCTGTACACAGAAACAATAAACATACATTTACATCACATGTGTAGCATCATAAAAGGGCAGTAAAAATTAAAAATAAAATCTTGTTAACTAAAAGCTTTTTTGAAAAGCGAAGTCTTCAAATGTTTTTTAAAAGTGTCCACGCAGTTCATCTCCCGGAGAGACTGGGGCAGACCATTCCAGAGTCTGGGGGCTGCAGCCTGGAACGCCAGGTCTCCTCTGGTTTTAAATTTGGTTTTTGGGAACCTTAGTAGACCCTGACCTGAGGATCGAAGGCTGCGTCCTGAAGTGTAGGGACACAACATGTCTGAAATGTATAGAGGAGCCTGGCCATGCAAAGCCCGGAATGTTAGAACCAGTATTTTATATTCAATCCGGAAATTGACAGGGAGCCAGTGCAGGGAGGAAAGTATCAGGGTAATGTGTGATGTTCTGGACGTACCGGTCAAAAGTCTGGCAGCAGCATTTTGAACCATTTGGAGTTTACACAGGGTCGACTTATTAAAACAGGTAAAAACTGAGTTACAGTAGTCAATGCGGGATGAAATAAAAGCATGGATGACCAGTTCCAGATCAGGTTTGGACAGTAGATGCCTCACTTTTGAGATATTTCTCAGATGGTAAAAACAGTTTTTAGTCAGTTGACGACAGTGGCCCTCCAAAGACATCGATTGGTTAAACACAACCCCAAGATTTCTGATGCTGGATTTCACTGATGAACCCAAATCACCGAGAGAGTTCTTAATAAGTGGGATCTTTTTATCAGGGGCGATGATCAGAGTTTCAGTTTTGTTGGGGTTTATCTGGAGGTAGTTTGATGAAAACCAGTTTTTGATGCATGAGATACAGTCCAAGAACTCAGGTAAAAAGTGAAACTCTGAGTCATTAAAAGAGCAGTATAACTGGATATCATCAGCATAAAAATGATAAGAAACATTTTTAAAACCACGGATCAACCGACCAAGAGGCATCAGGTACAATAAAAACAAAACAGGCCCCAGAACAGAGCCCTGGGGTACTCCACATGACAGGGTGGACACATTGGACATTACATCATTAAAAGCCACATTAAAAGTTCTACCATTTATATACGAGGCAAACCACTGTAGTACAGCACCGGAAAACCCCATTTCTGATTTGAGACGATGGATCAGTGTGTTGTGATCTACGGTGTCGAAAGCAGATGTTAAATCCAATAAAGTTAAAACTGTGTAGCGACCAGAATCAGCAGCCATCATCACGTCACTGGAAACCTTCACAAGGGCAGTTTCAGTGGAGTGGATCGACCTAAAACCAGATTGATATTTATCATAAAGATCATTATCTTCCATGATTGATGTTAGCTGCTTGGCTACCACTTTTTCCATCATTTTTGACATGAAGGGAAGCTTAGATATGGGCCGGTAGTTTATAGGCTGACCTGGATCAAGATTAGGCTTTTTGAGAATGGGATTTACTAGGGCGTGTTTAAAGTAGCTGGGGACTGTGCCGGATTTAAGTGAGAGGTTGATCAGTTTCACCAACCATGGACCGACTTCATCAAAAACATTTAAAAGCAGTGAGGTTGGAATAATATCCACAGGGCTCGATGTGGGTTTCATTTTTCTCACTAGATCCTGAATATCCTGTAGGCTGACAGGAGAGAAGGAGGACCATGTGCTGACGGGAGCTACAGAAGTGCACGAGCTGACCAAAGGAGTCGTGATACTGGCCCTAATATCTTCTACTTTATTTACAAAGAAGTTTAAAAACATGTTACAATCATCCCTTGTGTGTACAGGGACATGGGACGGTGGGGGTGTAACAAGATGTTCAATAGTGTTGAACAAGACTCTGGGGTTTCTCTTATTTTGTAGAACAAGGTTAGTGAAATAAGTAGAGCGGGCGCGCTTTATTATTTCATTTAGCTCCATTATCTTTTCCTTAAGATGGAGTCGATGCACTTCCAGTTTAGTTGTTTTCCACAACCGTTCCACTTTCCGACAGCTTCTTTTGAAGTTAAAAATGGTTTCATTCATCCATGGACAAGGTTTTTTATGAGTGCTAACAACGTTTTTAGCTGGTGCTACTGTGTCTAACAGAGTCAGACAGTGATTATTAAAGTTAGCCATAAAAGAGTCAACATCATCACAGCTAGCGAAGGAAGTTGGGTCAAAGGAGGCAGAAAACCCACTGAAAGCTGCTTCATTTAGGATGCGTCGCTGTTTTTTCACATTGGAAGGGATTTTAGTCAGAGTGATTGACAGGTTAAATAAAATACAGCAATGGTCACTTAACTGTAAATCATTTATGCTTAATTTGTCTATTTTTAAACCAAAAGAAAAAACTAAATCTAAAGTATGACCTTTGGTGTGTGTTGGACCTGACACATGTTGTACAAAGTTAAAAGAGTCCATAAGAGTCATCAACTCAGTGGCCATAGGACATGTGGAGTTATCCACATGGAGGTTAAAATCTCCAAGGATTAAAACACTCTCAAGTGTTATAATAGATGACATGAACTCAGAGAACTCATCTAAAAATATACGAGCAGGACCAGGCGGTCGGTACAGTAAAACACAGTGAAAAGAGTGTTCGTTTCCAACCTTGCACATCTGGAGCTCGAAGGAGTTGAACGCGTTCGTGTCCAACAGTCTGCAGCTGAATGTGTCCCGGTAAACGAGCGCCAATCCTCCTCCGCGACGCGTGATCCGTGGGGTTCCAAACACAGAACAGTCTGCAGGGCGCAGCTCATTTAAGTGAACGTACTCGTTCTCCCGTTGCCATGTCTCTGTGATGAACATCAGGTCCAACTCGCGGGACATGAAAACATCTTTCAGGATGTGCGCTTTATTTGCCAGCGATCTGGCGTTTTGTAATCCAAGGCGCAGCGACACTTCCGTGTTGGCCCGTGGAGAGTCGCGCTGCAGCGGGCGAAGGCATCCATAATCCACGGCACGGTGTCTGGGAAGGTGCCGGTGAAGCAGCGCTACGAGCGGCAGATGACGCAGGCCGGTGATCGGACGCACAGGAGCCACAGGCTGAATCCACCGTAATCCATTTGACAGCGGGTGTCCCGGAGCAGTCCCAGGACAAGACCTCCTGTACGCCTTCACCTTCACCAGGAGTCCAGCGCATCTGCCCCGCCTCTTGGCACGCTTCCTACGCGGGACAGGTGCACGCAGCAGGTAGGCAGGCACCGAGGCCAAGTGTGGAGGAAGTCTGGAGGTTTGATCCTCAGGGCAGCTCAGACGTACCTCGTGTGCATGATTTAGGTCCATTAGTGCCTGACGATCGTATGTCAATACTGTTGCATCAATGTTTTGGCACAAAAGAACGATCAGGACACAAACAAACAGAAGTTCCAGCAGAGCTGGCAGACGGCATTCAAGATATGATGTTGAAAAGATGTTTTGAAATATGTGGAATTAATTGTTAGGCATTCTTTTATGTTTAGGAACTCCCTCTGTTGTCTATGTCATTCCACTCACATACATACACTTGAGACACACCCACAAGCTGAAAGCAGAGACATTGACCAATCACCGATATGATCTCAGAATGATCAACCAAGACACCTCCTCCAAAAGGCGTCTCCAAATTCTTTTTAAAAAAAGACGCGCGACCAGAAAACTTCAGTTTTTGGGACGCGGGCGTTTCATTCCCTCCCCGTCTTTTCATTTATTTCATTTTATTTTTAGTTGAAACAGTTAGATTTTGTAATCAACATCTGCTTGGTTCAGATGAATCCAGCATCTAGTGACGTGCGTAACAGCCAAAAGAAGCCCGGCCTGCGACCCACTGTGGTAAGCCACGAGCCATTCTCTAAGCCAGCTGTGAAGGCCAGAACCGCCTGGATCGGCTGAAGGTGCTACACTCTGTGGAAACACAACAGAACCAACGGTGGCACGTCCTGCTGCATTGCTTCAAACAGCACCTCCAGGTCCAACCCTGACATCATCTTCAAAGTACCAGAATGACTTTCATCAGCAACTTCATCCACAATAGATCACATCCATACTTCCATAACTACACACTTACACACACTCACAACATGATCCGCACACAGTTCATCTCATTCATGTGTGTTCGTCTCCCCTGTCTGTCTTCCTCTCTTTGTTATGAGCTCTTTTTATGATTTTATTCTTTGATTTTATGATCTTATTATTCGAATATGTATCCTGCATTTTTATTCAATATTTAGTAGACTAGCATTCTCCTAGAATAGTGATTTCACTTTATTACATATAATCCTCACTTTTATTAGCCTAGAAATGCATTTTATCATGATTTAATTATTCCATTTCAATTGATATTTTGACTGTGTTAATTGTTGACTTTTGAATAAAAGGTTAAACATTGTTAGAAGAGTCACTTCTACACAGCGTTTAACGTGACATAACACAGCACACGTTTTGCAGTTTCCGGTGAACATCCGCACCTACGGGATCACCTCATTTATTCACACACACATGCATGTCATCTCCTGATTGCACGTCACATGACCAGCGCGTCCACAGCGGCCGCCAATGACAACATTAAACACAAATAATCAGGGGCATAATAATAATAACAGAAATGAGAGCATATCTCTCAACACCCCCACTTGCTCACATTTAGAAAATCATTTCTCTTTTTTTTTTTTTTTTTTTTCATACATGATTAGGCGCTCACACTGCAATAGTTCATATACCAAACATAAACAACTCAAATGTCATTAGCTTCAGCTTTGTAGCTGGTTTAGTTAGGACATCTGCAACCATGGACAGTACTCCAAGTTCATCTGGTCACCATTCAACATAGATCTTACAAAGTGATATTTAATATCCACATGTTTACATCGCTGTCTGTGTACAGGGTTTTTAGCTAAGGCTATAGCTCCCTGATTGTCCTCATAGATAATGTATGTTTCACCATCAAAACAGTTCAACAGCTGTTGTAAGTACAGGCACTCTTGCATAGTCGCAGCTAAAGCCATATACTCTGCCTCACAGGTGGATAGTGCGACTGTCGGCTGTCGTTTGGTTTTCCATGAGACTAATGGACCATTTCTGTTTAAACTGATACAGTAACCTGTGGTGCTTTTTCGATCACTAACATCAGCGGCCCAATTAGCATCACTGTAAGCATGGATTATGGTCTTATCTTTGCATTTTCTAAAACAAAGTTCTTTGTTTTGAGTACCTTTTAAATACCTTAAAACATGCTTGACCGTCGTCCATTGTTCAGTAGTTGGTCTAGAAAAATACTGAGACAGTTTGCTGACTACAAAGCTCAGGTCTGGCCTTGTATATTAAGCTCCCAACTACCTCTCTGTATTTCTTCACATCATCCATTAGTTCAGCATCATCACTGTAGTCAAGTTTTTGTTCACAAGGGGTAGCTCTAGACTTACAGTTTATCATGTCAAATCTCTCCAGAATTTTCTGTACATATTTGCATTGCGACATCTTGACACAATCAGCAGTTTGCTCAAAGTCAATACCGAGAAAATGTGTCTGTTTACCTACGTAGGTCTTTCATTCTAAATTTGGACTTAAGCATTTCTTTTACACGTTTCAATACATCATTATTACTGGCGGCAATAATCAAATCATCTACCCATATGATTATGTGAATTTGTTCTTCGTCAGCAACTTTGCTATACACACAATGATCAGCTGGATTTTGTGCAAACTGCATTTCACATAAATAATCATGCAACATTTTGTTCCAGTTGCGCCCCGACTGTTTTAGTCCATACAGGGATTTCTCCAGTTTACACACTAGTTTGTCACCTTCCTTAGATTTGATTTCATAACCCTCAGGCTGTTCAATGTAGAGCTCACATTCGATTGGCGCATGTAAATAGGCTGTCTTTACATCCATCTGGTGGACAATCAGATTGTCCTGTGCTGCTTTCTGTGCCAACACCCTGATACTGGTCATGCTCGCTGTAGGAGAGAAAGTCTCTTCATAGTTCACACCTCTCTTTTGACTGAAACCTTTGGCGACATATCGGGCTTTAAATTTGTCTGATCCGTCATTATTCTTTTTCATTGCATAGACCCATTTACCCCCCACTACATCTTTGCCCTCAGGTAGAGTGGTTAGGGTATATGTCACATTGTCTTTTAATGACTGCATTTCCTCCTCCATAGCATCAGCCCATTCTTTGGCTTTCACTGAGGTCACTGCCTCTTTATATGTTTGAGGCACATTACATATTAGTCTGTAACAATAGTCAATGTTGGTTATGTCATCTTCAAAACCACAAACATAGTCACCATAATATTCTGGCTTTTTTCTCTCCCTATCAGGATATCGCCTTTCTGCAGATCTGTCTTCTTTATTTTCAACTGTCTCCTCACTTTCAACTTTCACTGATTTAGTCTCACCCTCTTCTGTCTCACTTTGTGTAAAAACTTCTTGGTCTTCAGTTATTTCTATGCTAACTGGTGGGGTTTTCACAGATTGGCTTTAATTTTGGATCACAAAATCATCATCCTCAGCATCCAGCTTTTCACTGTTTACTCTAGATACAAATTCCACAAGTCTATGTTTTTGTATTTTGTTTCTGCTGGGATAGTACACCATGTAGGCAGGACTATTTTTGTCATATCCTACAAAAATGCCTTTCTCACATCTAGAGTCCAACTTTGCTTTGTAATGCTTGTAAGCATAACAGACCTGTCCAAACTTCTGCATTCTGGCAATATTTGGCTGTCTGCCCTTTAACATGTAGTAAGGAGTCTGTTTAGTGCGGTTGTTAAAGCACCTATTCCTCACCACAGCAGCTGTCTGGACAGCATAGGTCCATAACATCTTTGGTAGTCCACTCTCTATGAGCATACACCTGGCCATTTCAAATAAAGTTCTCCAGTTGCGTTCAGCAGTACCATTTTGGTGTGGAGAATATGGGGCTGAGGTTTCATGCCTAATACCACTTCTGCTCATTAATGCTTGGTACTCTCTTCCTGTGTACTCCGTACCATTGTCAGATCTCATGCATTTTATTTTGCCATAAGGGGCTGTATCAGCTATAAACTTCTCAGTAGCTCGCACTGTGTCACTTTTATTCTTCAAAAAGTATACGAACACTGCACTCGAGAAGTCATCTGTGAAGGATAGTGCGTACCTGTGACCATCTTTGGACACTGGATCTATAGGACCAGCTAAGTCTGTGTGCACCATGTCCAGAGGTGCTTTAGCCCTCATATCTGGCTCTCTGCTTCTAGATTGAACAAACTTCCCCTGAGTACATACTTCACACTGTGGGGCAGGTTTACTTCCTTCATTCCTAATGTCCATCCCATTTACAACATCTCTTAACTTCATTATATCTCCATAATTGCAATGGCCTAGAATTTCATGCCAACTCTGTAAATCAAGGCTTTTCTTACAGTAGTCATTGCAGTCATTTTCTGATGTGTGGAGATAGTAAAGTTTGTTGTGTACGTGTATGGGGAATTTTGTACCGTCTTTATGAAGTAGAACATTCTTCTTCTCACTGAAGATCACTGTGGCTCCGCTGGAGGTGGAAGCTTTCACCGAGAAGATATCCTGGGGATATGATGGGATGTACAGGGCGTTCCTGAGCGTCGTTCGGAAACGCCGTCCCTCGCTGTCGAGTAGCCACACCTCCGCGTCACCTCTGCGCTTGGCGACTCCGTTACTCCTGGAACCGTCAGCCAACTCAACGCTGTGCGTCCCGGCCTGGAATCTGCCGTCAAAACGCTTGAACTTTGCGATGTCTGTGATGATATGTGACGTTGCACCCGCATCCACCATCAGACCTTTCCTCTTGTTATCTGGCACCCGCACCTCCGCGTCGTTCACTTGGAATGCGTATTCCGTTTCCGTCTCCTCGGACGCTCTCCGTGCGTTATCCCGCTGCCTTGTCCGTCTGCAGCTAGCATTGTTGTGTGTGTTACTTTTGCAATGGCTGCACCACTGTTTGCGCAGACAGGCTCTGGCTATGTGACCTCTGCTACCGCATTTGTAACACACAATGTCTGTATTGCCACTGTACTTTGCTCCCTCGGGCGCACGCCTTGTGCCAAACTGCGCTCCTGCCTTCATGACATTATCATCTGATGCAGTTGCGCGCATGTTTTCAACATCCTCATAACTTCGGAGCTTTGTCTTAAATGCAGCAAAAGTCATTTTATCGTCACTCTGAGACACATGTATGGCAAATGGCTTAAATGTCTCTGGCAGCCCTTTCAAAACCATTGCGATCAATAGTCCGTCACTGAGCGTCTCTCCTGCGCTTCTCAAAGCAGTAATCGCAGTCTCTGCTCTGATTACATATTCAGTGACATTCTCAATGGGTGACTTTTGCAGTGAGGTCAACTCGGTGTATAAGTTAATAACTCTGGGCTTGCCTGTACCAGCATAGTATTGCCGGAGAATCTTTAGCGCCTCACGTCCGTCGTTCCCGGCATCGCGCATCACCAACGACAGGCTCTTATCATCCAGAAACTGAATGAGCTCCGCGTAGGCCTCTGCATTTTTCTCGTCATCCTCGTCATCATCTGGAGCGGCATCCTTTAAAATAGTGTCCTTTAATCCTTGCAGACAAAGGTGGCCCAAAAACTTAGTCTCCCATAGCTCATATTTTTTCTCGTCACCATCAAAAACGAGTCTCGCCCAGCGGCTGCTCGGCACCGCGTCTCTGTCTCTTTTACTCATGTTGAAGGCTGATTACTCCAACTCGCCGCTCAGGTGCACACAGTGAACGTTGCGACCTTCACCCGGCAGGTTCATCAAACTGTGCGTTATGGATCTGGGCCCATAACCTGTTAGAAGAGTCACTTCTACACAGCGTTTAACGTGACATAACACAGCACACGTTTTGCAGTTTCCGGTGAACATCCGCACCTACGGGATCACCTCATTTATTCACACACATGCATGTCATCTCCTGATTGCACGTCACATGACCAGCGCGTCCACAGCGGCCGCCAATGACAACATTAAACACAAATAATCAGGGGCATAATAATAATAACAGAAATGAGAGCATATCTCTCAACAAACATAATATTTGATTCCTCTGATTCATTAAAGCTGTGATGATGGTGTAGATATTGCTGTTAGAATTCACTTTTCCCTGGTTTCACATTGATGAGTTTAGTCTAAAAACTTAGACATATTTCTCCTGTTAAAAGGAGTGGCACCCCGCAAAATTTGAAGTAATATTAATAATCATAATTAATATTCTTATTTATATAACCCATTAATAATAACTCATCCTCCTACAGTGTAATAAGTATGTGTGTGTTTAATAAGTCTGTGTGTGTTTAATAAGTCTGTGTGTGTTTAATAAGTCTGTGTGTGTTTAATAAGTCTGTGTGTGTTTAATAAGTCTGTGTGTGTTTAATAAGTCTGTGTGTGTTTAATAAGTCTGTGTGTGTTTAATAAGTCTGTGTGTGTTTAATAAGTCTGTGTGTGTTTAATAAGTCTGTGTGTGTTTAATAAGTCTGTGTGTGTTTAATAAGTCTGTGTGTGTGTTTAATAAGTCTGTGTGTGTGTTTAATAAGTCTGTGTGTGTGTTTAATAAGTCAGTGTGTGTTTAATAAGTCTGTGTGTGTTTAATAAGTCTGTGTGTGTTTAATAAGTCTGTGTCTGTTTAATAAGTCTGTGTGTGTTTAATAAGTCTGTGTGTGTTTAATAGTCTGTGTGTGTTTAATAAGTCTGTGTGTGTGTGTTTAATAAGTCTACATGTTTATGTCTCTGTCCATTCACTCTTTTCATTATATTCATGTCTTTTAAGGCTTTATTACATAATATCAGCTGTAGTCCAGGCCGCCGCCATCTTGGATTATGTCGTCACCAGTGAGTCATCACCACACTGTTGCACTAACACAGAATGAGTCAAATAACTATAAAGAGGTTTTATATTAGTCTATTTTATTTATAAAGTGGTGTTTTTTTGTGTCTTTAGACTCTAATTACATTTATGTCTATAATATGTTCCCTACAATATAAACAGGTTCATAATATAATTATTTTTATAGTTTCTGTTTCCACTGTATCCATAATAATAATAATAATAATTCTCAACTAGAACCATTGATTAATTTGTCACATGACTGTTCCAGGGTTTGTTTTATTTAGTTTCACATCTACCTGTAGCTCTATGTTTTTTACACTGATGACAACTAGTTTGTAGTTTTATTTCAGAAAGTTTCACTTTTACAGTTACAGTTGGAAACCTTTGTTAATGAATATCCTAGTTATATTACAGTAACCAAATTAAAATATATCAACTAAGTGAATTAATAAAAATAACCTGTTTAAAGGCTTTTTAAATCTAAAAACATATCTTATCTGTGACGTGTTAAACCTGAACAACTGAAAGAATCAGAATCAATAATTATTATTTATTGGCAGAAATACTTTTAAACACTTGCTGTACATTCAGCTGACATAAAAATATTGTTTTCAAATATGTAGAATAATTGTGAATTTATCAGTAGCAGTTTTAATATTTTAGTTAATTTTTTTCCAGGCACCTTTTTTGTCCATCAAATGTATTTAAAATAAACTAAAATTAAAGAGAGAATGTTATTTAACTGTTGAACCTTGTCATAATTTTATTTATTTATAGATTTTTTTAAATTGGAAAAAAAATGTTTATGGTCTTGGTCTTGGTCTCAGTGCATTCTGGTCTCGGGCAAGTCTTGGTCTCGGATAGTGTGGTGTTGAACACACACTAGATGAACCTGCAGAACCCTAACAAGTGAGCTAACACAAGCACCGAGCTAACGTTTGCGCCAAGCTAACGTCACGAAATGCATTTTAATACAGTCTTTTCAAAGACAAAAACGTCAAAATGAAATGACTAATGAAAACTTTAGACTTAAATTAAATCACGTAGGCCATATCATCAAGGATCTAAAACGAGCACACAGCGCTAACATATGAAGATGGTGCAACTGCTAATGCTAACAAAACAATGACAGGGACGTCTTATCATCACACTTTTTAGCGTTATTTACAGCTTACCGAAGTGCTCTGTTCATCGTCTCCAAAGATAGAAGGAATTGAACCCTCAATCAGACAAAGTCTTTCTGTAAATCCTTCTTTATACTGGTGGAGGTTGATGAAGCAGTCATCATTGAAGTGCTTCACACACACAAAAATGACCTTATCCACAGATGTGGTACATTTCTATAAAAAATAAAACTCAACCAGACACTTTGAAAAGGTTCTGATGCTGGGAGACGTTGTAATGAAGCGTGTGGGTTACTACATCCAACAACCCAACATTTAGACTTATCCTCTCGTAACTTCTGCATCCTGGAGCTTGGACTACAAAATAAAAGCCAGAAATAAAAATGGCGGATTGCTCAAAGTGAGTTGATGTCATAATTTGGCAGTTCTGCTGCAAATACTGTGATGGAATAGTTCAAAAAACATAATAGAGAATAGAAAAATCAAAACAGATTGAAAAATATGATCAAAACAGAATATAAAGATATCTACAGAGCACCTGAAGAGATTAATTTGAAGCTTTCTGTACTTCTAAACAATCTAAATATACAACAAAATGCATTTAAGGGCTAAAAAAGTGGATTTAACATGATATGTCCCATAGGACTTTTTCAAAGTGTTTATTTTTTATAGAAATGTACCACATCTGTGGATAAGGTCATTTTTGTGTGTGTGAAGCACTTCAATGATGACTGCTTCATCAACCTCCACCAGTATAAAGAAGGATTTACAGAAAGACTTTGTCTGATTGAGGGTTCAATTCCTTCTATCTTTGGAGACGATGAACAGAGCACTTCGGTAAGCTGTAAATAACGCTAAAAAGTGTGATAATAAGACGTCCCTGTCATTGTTTTGTTAGCATTAGCAGTTGCACCGTCTTCATATGTTAGCGCTGTGTGCTCGTTTTAGATCCTTGATGATATGGCCTACGTGATTTAATTTAAGTCTAAAGTTTTTATTAGTCATTTCATTTTGACGTTTTTGTCTCTGAAAAGACTATTAAAATGCATTTCATGACGTTAGCTTGGCGCTAGCGTTAGCTCGGCGCTAGCGTTAGCTCACTTGTTAGGGTTCTGCAGGTTCATCATCTTCATTTTCATCTCGCTCCACTGGGTCAGACTCTGGCTGGAACATGTAAGGCTGGATGGACAAGTCTAACGTTGTTGACATTTTGTAAATAACGTGTGAATAAAAAGTTTATGCTCCGCTACATAGCCGTATCTCTTCTATCAAACTACAAAAATGGCCGAGCAGGGTGGAGTTGAACCTGGAGAGGGGGCGGGGTATGAAGTGTCTCATTTGCATTTAAAGAGACAGCACCAAAACGAGTTGCTCTCAGAAGCACATCAGAAAAGGGGTAGAAAAGGGGTGGAGCTATAATAATGAGGAATTCAGACCCAAGCATTGCAGTTCTGCTTTATATAGACCATAACTGTATGAGTTATATGTAAAAAGGAAGGATTATCACTAGAAGTCCCAGGGATTTCTATATCCCCCTGAAGTCCCAGAGCAGGGTCAAATGAACTCTAGGACCAAACTGACGACTCTGATGGCTACAATTTGCATCTATTCATTTGTAAATGAATCACCTGAGAAATCAGCAGGGGGGAGAGCCTGACTCTAACAATGGAAGTCTGGAATGTTAGGGGGAAGTGCCCTGGAAGCTAAAGTCACAATGCCCCGTTTATTAACTCCTTCTGCTTGATGCTGGGGGAGAACAAACACAGACTACAAACATTGAAAGAAACAGAAAACATCAGATTTAATGTGTAGTGTAAATGGGGCCTGAGACAAATCCAGTAAGGACATTGTTACTGAGCACTTCAAGAACCTGGGTGTGCCTCTCAACAATAAACTGTATAATAAGGGCCATAGTGTAAAATTATATATATATATTTTTATTATTATCACAATCCCTTCACAACCTGGTCAAGACACTGATGTGCATCAGAATTTATGAACTTTGATGAAATCATAGCATGTTCAGAATGTGTTCAGAGTATGTTCACAGGTTGGGGTGGGGTAGGGAGGAGCTGGGATCATTTCCATACCTATAGGAATAGCCTATTTTCATACAGCCTTTTGTGCTGTAGGGAATAAATAACTGACTGCTTCCACCACACAGTCATTAAAAATAAATAATTTTTGTGTTGTTTTTGAATGAAGCTTGTGTTGGAAAGTTGGCATTTAAAAATAAAAAAGTAACCAGAAAAATTGTAGATGTTATATAAAAAATGACAAAATCAGGAAAAAAGGTTGCTGTCATAGAGGGTTAAAGCCTCCACCTTATGAGAATTTTAAATATATATTTCTTACATAGTCCATTAACACATGTAAAAAAAACCCAAAAAGAGTTAAAATATCAATGCAACTGTATATAACTATATAATAACTGAAATTCTTCCTGAACCCAGGATGCAGGGCCCCTCCTGTGGTGTGACACTTACTGCCTCATTGACATAACAAAAGCAGCTGAGGACAGACGTTAGCTCAGATCCTGTGGGTCACATGACCCCTCTCTGGGTTTTACAGGTAAAAAGTTCATTTGACACCTCTGTGGGACTTCTAGTGTTAATAACCATGATATGTCCCCTTTAATATATAGACTACATCTATAGACAAGATCTTTAGACCAAATCTGTAGACTATATTACTAAATTTCTAGACTAAATATATAGACTACATCTATAGACTAAATATATAGACTACATCTATAGACTAAATATATAGAGACTAAATAAATACAGACTAAATAAATACAGACTAAATAAATACAGACTAAATCTATAGACCAAATCTATAGCCTAAATATTTAGACTAAGTATTTAGACTAAATTTATAGACTAAATCTATACAGACTAAATTTATAGACTAAATCTTTAGACTAAATATTCAAACTAAATCAAAAGATTTAATCTAAAAACTAAATCTTAAGGAAACATGTTATTATTATATCTAAAATTGTATTTTTTAATTTTTTTTATCATAATCGAGCACTAATAATATCCTCACATGCACGTTTTGGGAAAATCTCACACAATTACAAACAATTAGTCTTTGTAAACGGTCAAATCTGTGGTAATATGAGTCGATATGATGGATTTCACCTTCTATGTAAATACTTCTATGACACCCACATGTTCATGAACAATATCACACATGTAAAACATATTATGCACTGTATAAAAAGTGGGCGAATGTTAGCTTTAGCATGTGTAGCTAACGGCTGGACAACAAATCTATGACAATATTTAACTCTATGAACCATATGTAGAATGTTTTGATTTGAAAAAGTTTAACAGTCGGTGATGACATCAATAGAAAAGTATAAATGTTAAACATTCTGATTGTTTTTATAAAATAACAGGTCTGAATGATATACACGTGTATATATCTAAAAAACTACCACATCAAATACAAAAATGTTTCACATACAATCAAAATCCCTATGAATTCAGATATAATAATGTGTTTAGACCAAACAGGGTCATATCAAACGTTGGTAAACATAGTACTGTGTATAGAGCCATGAACCTCTGGAATAACCTTGATGCAGAGACACAACAATCAGTAAATCTGAAAGGATTTAAGGAGAAAACACGGAGGACATTTCTACACACATACAGATCTCAAGTCAACTCTTCATCAAACTCTACAGCGACGACATGGAACTCATCAACTGGTCATTAAGCCATCGACAAAATCTTCACGACAAGGCGATCACTACAGCACGAACCAGCGTGTCCTAAGGACACATACCCAGGTGGATATGTCATGGATGCACGAGGGAGAAACCAGATGCTCTGTCTCTCTCTGTTGACAGTAGAAGATGTGGAGGACATCTATCTGCTAGGAGTCATGATCTTTGGCCTGCTAATGATGGGGGTATGTGTATGTGTATGTGCCTTTCTGATGGATCGTAAGCTGAGGCGACTTTCAGAGGATATGAAGGTTCTCTGAAAGAAGAAGAACTTTACGTTTGGAGAGTTGGAGGAACGTAAACAACGACTGGAAAAGAAAGCTCGAGGAGATACGGAGAAAAAGGACAGTGAGGAGGAGTAACAACAGGAACAATGACTGTAGACGAGAACACATCACATAAAAAAGGACAAAAAAAAAACATAAAAGATAAAATTATGAAGAAGATGAGAATGTTTGACAAGGGAAGAAACGAGCTTTGATGTAAAATTATCTGTGTTCAAACCAGGGGACGGATCTAGAAAAGCATAATGCTTTTTTCCGTCGTCCTTTCCAGCATGAAAAAGGACAAAAAAAAAAACAATGATGTGATTTTGCTCTGAATGTCAAAATGAATTTCTGTGATTGTAACGATGTCGGAAATGAACTGAATAAATAAATAAATAAATAATAGTAGTTCAAAAGGGTCATTAATTAGTCTATTTCTCAGTGAAGCGTTGTTACCAAATGTTTCATCATCATGTGACTGATAACCAGCCTGTGATTGGTTCGTGACCCACAGACAGCTGTTTGTTCATTTACCTCCGTCACATGTGACAGGACACGGCGTCCAATCACTGAACGGCGTGACGATGCAGTCCTTCTTACACGGTAATTCACACGCACGAACAGCTGATGGACGAGGGGCTTCAGGACACCTACGCAACAAAAGAGCAGAGAAGAAGAAGAAGATCAGAGAAGTTTCATTAACGGCCCATGAGCTACAGGAAAGCCTTTCATATATTTTAGTAGACTGAATATAATACACAATAAAAGATAATAATGGTTTAGATTTATATCTTGCTTTTCCAAAGAGACTCAAAGCACGTACAGAAACCATTATTTATTCACATCAGTCATATCAGTGGTAAGCTACAATGTAGCCACAGCTGCCCTGGGACAGACTGACAGAAGCGTTACTGCCTACGGCCTCTCTGACCACCACCAACATTCATGAACAATTCATACACATTCATACCAGGCAATGTGAATAAAGTGCCTTGCCCAAGGACACAACTACAATGACTCGGATAGAGCAGGATTGGAACCCCCAACCAAACATGTACGACTTGTAGCTACAAAAGCCCTGAGCGATGTGGAGACATTTTACAACATTTAAGAAAGGAAGATTCAGTCACAAAACAACACACCATGACGTCTCAACCAAACATGCTAAGCTAACCAAACGTGTGGGACTGGTTGCTACATGCTAAGCTAACCAAACGTGTGGGACTGGTTGCTACACGCTAAGCTAACCAAACGTGTGGGACTGGTTGCTACACGCTAAGCTAACTAAACATGTGGGACTGGTTGCTACACGCTAAGCTAACCAAACATGTGGGACTGGTTGCTACACGCTAAGCTAACTAAACATGTGGGACTGGTGGCTACATGCTAAGCTAACCAAACATGTGGGACTGGTTGCTACACGCTAAGCTAACCAAACATGTGGGACTGGTGGCTACAGGCTAAGCTAATCAAACATGTGGGACTGGTGGCTACATGCTAAGCTAACCAGACATGTGGAACTGGTGGCGACATGCTAAGCTAACCAAACATGTGGGACTGGTGGCTACATGCTAAGCTAACCAAACATGTGGGACTGGTGGCTACATGCTAAGCTAACCAAACATGTGGGACTGGTGGCTACACGCTAAGCTAACCAAACATGTGGGACTGGTGGCTACATGCTAAGCTAGCCAGACATGTGGAACTGGTGGCGACATGCTAAGCTAACCAAACATGTGGGACTGGTGGCTACACGCTAAGCTAACCAAACATGTGGGACTGGTGGCTACATGCTAAGCTAACCAAACATGTGGGATTGGTGGCTAAATAATAGTTTTATTTATTTATTTATCTACTTATATCAAACAAAGATCAGTGTGTTGTCTGTGTGTGATTGTGTGCTAATACTTGTTAGCATTACTAGCAGCAGATAAATCAGTCAGTGGGACAAACATCTGTTTGATGTATAGACCTAGAGGGACAGATGTGTTGCATGAGGATGTTTTAACAGGATCAGAGCATCAGAACAATTAGATAAAACATTGAGAATCAGCTCCTCTTACACTTTAAATAGAACTGGAACTCATTTGTGTAAAAGCAACAATGAGATAAAACATCTTCAAGCCAAACAACAGAACAGTGGCAAAGATAATTCAATTAGCAGCAAATAAAGAAGCTTCACTCACAACATTATCATTTTAATATTGAACGCAGGAAGTCTCACAACATCTAACAATCAAATGTCCTTTGTTTTCCCTTTTTTCTACGATTCCAAGAATATTTTTGCTTTTGTTACAAGTTTAAATAAAAACGAACTCACTGAATAAACATTGACAAACCATGTCCCTTCATTCTTTGATTATTCTGAAATAACAAATAAACGGTGCAGTAATTTGTTTCTCTAACTTAAAACCAAAACAGAAACACAGAAAAAATCAAAAACAAGAAAAGTTGTTTGTGAGATATTTCAATTTTTATGAGGAACTTAGAGCGAGACCTGAAGCAGACACTGTCAGAGCAAACAGTCCAAATAGTATAAACTGTGAGGAACTTCTTTTTTCTGTGTTCAAAACAGGGGGCGGGACTTAGATAAGCAAACTGCTTCTCTCGTAAATGTGAAAGTGAATGTAACCATGTTGAAAATAAACTGAATAAATAAAAATCAAAAATAAATAATATTTTACACCTTTGTGTAAACCATTACAGCTTTTTTAGCTTAACTGCAGACCTGTTTACAGCTGATACAACAATAATAATAATAATAATAATAATAATAATAATAATAATAATAATAATAATAATAATAAAAATAATCTACAGGACAAACTAAAAAAACATCTTAAATCACTAATAAAGTGTCCTGAGTTTGAAGTGTCATGTAGAGAAAAAATAAAAAATGTCCAAATGCAGAATCTTTGTGGATATTTAAATGTAAAAATATGATTCTAAAAATAACTATGGAATCAGAACAGTATCATAATAAATGAACTCTTACAGGGTTTTTCACTAATGCACATGTTTTGTTTCACAGTTGTATTTCAGATTCACAAATGCACACAATCTGTTTCACAAATATATATTTTATGCAAACTTGTAATATAAATTCAGAAATGTACACGCTCTACTTCACTAATATTATTTTGAGACACACATGTAATATAAATCTACAGATAATGCAAAATGCTGAATGTGCATTTATAAACTGTTTCTGTTCTGTGAAACATCTGTATTTGTGAGAGAAATGTGTGTGTGGTGAATTATGAGACTGTCCTGACATCACGGGTCAATGAACGTCAACATTGGCTGATAAAAGTGATTGACAGATGTAACATGTACGTACGCTATCTTACATTTAGGCACAAGGGTTATACAAACAGATGCAATTATTATTATTTGGGCTAAAGTCAGAAGCCTAGATTTAACTCAAGGAGCGGAGAGTAAATACACTGAACACAGTTCTGATTTTTGGTGATACCTTATATTGTGATATTTAAATTGAATAAACCAACATTAAGACATTTACAACAATAGACATAATACACATGACCATACATAGAAAAATACCATATATACAGTTTCTTGGGGTCAGTGGGAATTCAATAATTGTGCCATACACATAGTCCATCAATGCCCAACCAGAGTTCCAGTCCATAGAAGGATTAAGTCCAAGTATCGGAGGGGAATGTATGAGGTTTGTGGGCCTTCACTGTGTTGTGAAGGGGAAAAAACGAGGAAAAGAGCGGCTGCACAAAGGAGCCTCCAACCAGCCCCACCAGAGCAGTGGAGGGTCAGTTTGTTCAGTCCAGGCAGAATCTTCAGCTTAGTGCCCAGACTAGGCTCTAGCTCACCATCAACTGGCCTATATGACAAACAGGTCTAATTAAATATACAGTGTGGTACACACAATAAGAAACATTCAAAAATACTGGTGATCCATAACACAAGCTGCATTATATTTACTAGTATTTCATTAATCAAACATTGTACAATATCATTAGTTCTTGATATATAAATACGATTCAAGTAATTATAATATTTGTCAAATTAATCAATTCATTGCAGTACTAAACATCAAAAACCCAGCATCCACAAATAAAGTGCATAGCAGCCCAGTGATTGACTGGACTGCATTAAAGTGCATAGAAAACAACAAGGAAACTGGTTTAAAGTGTTTAAAGTGCATTAATTCTCATCAACACAGCCATGAGAATAAACTATAAATCCAACATTACAGTCAACAGATCATAATTAGAGAAAGAAGGCATACAAGATGTTATTAAATGTGCCAACCAAAGAGCAGCTAAGCTAAGCTAAGCTAAGCTAAACTAAGTTTACCAATTCTGTGGTTCAGTCCGTAAATGGCTCCGTTTTGGACAATCAATGGCTCCGGTATTCGGCTCCTATAGTTGGACATTTACTGCCTTTAGTTTCAAGATGTTCACTAAATAAACAACACCACAACGTACCTGCAGCAAACATCTCCGTCGCATGACCCTCTCACTCCTACTGGCATTCAGCCACAGCTGTGTTTAAACAGTGAGTTGGACGCGCTCTCTCGTGACGGTGCGACGTAACGGCGTGACGTAATGGCGTAATACGTAGTATTTTATATAAAGGAAAGGAAATTAATTAATTAATTAATTAATATTAAAGGGTTTTCCACCCGGGTTACACAGATTAATCAGCCAATCAGGCGTGTTTGCTTTCAGCCAATCATATGGCTTCTTACATTTCCTCTACACCTTTGTTTGAACACTGCGTATGCACACACACACATATCAGTAGTGTTCTGTTGTTAAGGTACAAAGATAAACCGTCAGGAGACCAGCCATACGAGTAACCAGTGCGTCTTTTATTTTGGTCCCCCCGAACATCCCGTACATAGTTCCTACCACACATAGTGACCTATCTCTACATCCCACTTTCTCAGTAAGATACATTCTTGCAAGGTCTGCCTGTGCAACTCTGTGGAGGACAATATTTATACTCTAAACCTCACCAAAATACTGTATTACTAAGTGAAAACAACATCAACCTCAACACTGCATTTAACATCGGCATTACACATTTCTATTAAAGTATTTTCTTAACTCGGGAATAATTCTGTTTATCAAAACTTGTAATGAACATTTCCAACACACACGTAGCTTTGCTAGTAGCCTGAACACGGAAACAAACAAAAGCATTTATACCAACAATTTCAAAGATATACATTCTTTGCAGTAAGTTAGCAAAACATTTGAGATACTGAAACACTCTTGGTGTGTGTGTGTAGTAAGGATGGGGTAGACTGCCCAAACCTTTTATCTGAGTGTGGGGATTATTCTGCCCCATTGTTCACTCAGCAATGTCTATCATCTCACATAGTCTTTGAAGTATGCAGGAGACCTCCTGGTCCGAGCAGGATACCGTCTCTCACGCACTGTAGATTGTTGACTGGAATCACACTGCACATCAGTTGAGATTTGAGCAGCATTCGTTTCCAGTGAAGCATCATGCGGCGGCTCGTCAGGTGCATCAGGAGATGTTGCAGGTTCCACAGACGTTGGAGTGAGATGAAACCTGTTTCTTCGAAGCTCGTCTCTCTGTGTCCCCACGATGTAAGATCTCGGTGTGTCCGCAGTAGACACAACAGTGCCTCTTTCCTGCAGGTCTTTTACCCAGACATGATCACCAGGTCGCAGCTGTGACATGTCTCGAGCCCTGTGTCTTCGATTGTAGTTCTGTTGTTGCTTATGTTTGTATTGTTGCTCCGTCTGTCTTAGTTTCTTCATGTCTGCACATTCAGGGTTGAGTTGAGACGAAATAATAGGAAGAGGAGTCGTGAGTTTCCTCCCCATAAGGAGTTCAGCAGGACTGTATCCATTCGCCAGAGGAGCAGCACGATAGGCCATCAGAGCCAGATAAGGATCACTGGATTTTTTCATAAGGCCTTTGACGGTCCTCACTGCTCTCTCTGACTCACCGTTGCTTTGTGGAAAGTGTGGACTTGATGTCACATGGCTAAAACTCCAGTCACGAGCAAACCTCCTAAAGGATTCTGATGTAAACTGTGGACCGTTGTCAGAGCGCACCACTTCTGGGATTCCATGATGTGAAAAGATAGACTTGAAATGCGCTATCACTCCTTCAGATGTTGTGGATGTGAGAAGAGCAACTTCAAAGTATCTGGAGAAATAATCTACCACCACAAGGTAGTTTTTCTAATCATCGGTCTGGAACAGATCTGCACCAACTGTAGACCATGGTCTCGGTGGAAATTCCGTGTGCATCATTGTTTCTTTCAGGTTTATGTTTTCACGTGCACATGTGTCGCAGTTTTGTATCAGCTTTGTGAGCTCTTTGCATAACCCTGGCCACCAGACTGACTGTCTTGCTCTTTCCCTACATTTGGTGATGCCAAGGTGACCCTCGTGCAGTCTTGAGAGTATGTCTTCTCTAAGAGTTGAGGGAATCACAATTCTGCTCCCAAATAATAGCAGGCCGTTTTGAACTGTGAGCACATTTGCATACGGCAGGTAAGGTTGAAACGCAGTTCCAATGGAAAATTTATTAGGCCATCCCTTTTCACAAAAGTCCTTGAGCTTATTAATAATATCATCGTTGTCCTGGTGCATTTGGATCTTTTTGAGTCTCTTTTCAGTGGCAGGAAGGCTTGCAACCACAGAGTCAGCATAGAGGTTTATCTCCTCTTCTTGAGGTCCTTCTGTTATGCTGCTCGTTGGTCACCTTGACAACACATCAGCAGTAGCGATGTCCTTACCAGCCACATGGGAGATGGTGTAGTCAAACCTCATTAGTCTCATGCGCAAACGTTGGATACGAGGAGGTAGTTCATCCAGGCTCTTTGAACCAAGTAAAGGAACAAGAGGCTTGTGGTCTGTTTCAATGTGGAAGGTCTTTCCAACTAAGAACTCTGCAAACCTCTCACAGGCCCACGTGGTGGCCAGTGCCTCCTTCTCTATTTGGGCGTAACGCTGTTCAGTGTTGCTCAAACTCCTTGAGGCGTATGCCACTGGGCTCCAGTCGACTGTGTCTCGACGCTGAAGAAGAACAGCACCCAGTCCATAAGATGATGCATCAGCCGATATCAGCGTCTCCGCATTTGGATCGTACAACGCCAGTCCTGGGGGAGTGGTCAGGTCCTCCTTAATCTTCTTAAAGGCTTGCTGTTGCGATGATCCCCAGATCCACATATTTGATTTTCGAAGTAGATCTCTTAGCAGCTGTGTTTTATCAGCTAGGTGAGGGAGGAACTTTCCAAGGTGATTTGCCATCCCCAGAAATGCTCTCACTTCTCCCACATTGCTGGGCTCTTTCATCCCTTTCACAGCGCTCACCTTTTCGGGATTCGCAGTGACACCTGACACTTTGATTATCTGTCCCAGGAACTTGATCTTGTGCTTGGAGAATTCACACTTTTCATTTAAAGTCACCCTCGCCTCTTGTAGTTTGGACAGGGCCTTCCGCAGGCTCTGATCATGCTCCTGCTGTGAAGCTCCCCAGATGAGAACATCATCCATCTGGCATAGAACAGCTTCCAGTCCTTCCAGGATCTGCTGCATGCGGTTCTGGAAGTGTTCTGGTGCTGAGGAGATGCCAAAACACAGACGGTTATAGCAGTAGCGCCCAAAGGGTGTGAGAAATGTGGTCAGCAGGGAAGAGTCTTTTGACAGAGGGATTTGCCAAAATTCTGCATTAGCATTAAGTTTTGAAAACACTTCCGCACCTGTCAGCTGACCCAGTGTGTGCTCCACTGAAGGGAGCTGGTGTCTCTCTCTCAGCACAGACTTGTTTAGTTCTGTGAGGTCAGTGCATATCCTTACTTACATCCTGGCTGTAGAGCTGTGGCAGCGGGTCTACTAAGCAGTGGAGTATTCAATCCCTCGATAACATAAATTTCTTTTGACACACATGGATCTCCTCGACTAAGGGAGGCTGTAAACTTTCCTTTCACTTTCCGGGTTGTCGAACCAGGGCCCTTTAAAATTTTTCTGGCCTTCTCCAACCTGTGGAACCGACCATCTGCATACAGTGACCCTGGGATCGCAGACACATCAGCCCCTGTGTCGATCTTGAATGATGTGACATAATCATCCACTTTTATGTCTGTCATCCATGGACTGCTGTCGTCATCAGTCACAGAGCTGAGGAATGCAACCTCATAATCGCTCTCAGAATCCCGTGTTACTGTTGCACTGCTCATTTCACAGATTCTTTTGGTTTTGCACACTTTAGCATAATGTCCTTTCTTTCTGCATTTATTGCATATTGCTTCTTTAGCTGGACATTGTTCAAAGCTGTGTATTTTAGAGTCACCACATCTTCTGCATGATCCATGTTTTTCTTATGACCTTTGGGGCATCGGTTTAAACTGGAACTTAGTTTGCTTTACTCTTGCATTGCTGGGCCTGCAAACTGTCCAGCTGTGTACTAGGCGTGTCTCCTTTAAAATTAGAGTGCAACATTTCTTGTTGCTTTTTCACCACTTCGCTTTGTTTAGCTTTTGTTACAGCCTTCAGTTCAGCATCCAACTGTAGTTGTTCGGACAATCTCTTGTCTCTGAGCCCGACTACCAGTCTGTCCCTGACCATTTCACCGTGCAGAGCACCATAGCCACAATGCTCCGCCAGACAGTGCAGTGCTGTGATGAAGCTGTCTGCTGACTCGCCCATCTCCTGCTGCCGCTGGTTAAATTTGGCTCTCTCAAAAATCACATTTCTGCGTGCTATGAAATGCGCATCCAACTTGACCTTGACATTCTCATAATCACTCATTTCTGCTGGAGCAAGGTGCAATGAAACCAGTATATCCTCCACTTCTTCTCCCATGGTGTAGATTAAAGCATTTACCTGGTTTTCCTCCGCTTGTGTTTCCAACCCAGAGGTGATACGAAACCTTTCAAAGCGCTTTATCCACTTTGGCCAGTCTTCACTTTTGAAGGTAAACTTTTCTGGTGGGGAAACTTGAAAGTGATTCATCGTTAGCGCCGCTATGCTAACTGCTAACGCATGAAAAATCACGGACTATGTAGGTCTGCCTCAAGGATCCTCTAAACACGCAGTGTGCCCACTGACGCCATCACTTCACTGAGCCTTTGCTCTCATTTAGTCACTTCTGACACCATGTTCTGTTAAGGTACAAAGATAAACCGTCAGGAGACCAGCCATACGAGTAACCAGTGCGTCTTTTATTTTGGTCCCCCCGAACATCCCGTACATAGTTCCTACCACACATAGTGACCTATCTCTACAAGTAGCTCTGCTATTGGTTTAAAAGTGTGGAGAAAATGTAAGAAGCCATATGATTGTTGCAGCTCCACCAAGGCTTATTTCTGCACTACAGGAAGTACTAATTTAAATCCTTTGCTCTCTTTTTTTGTTTAAAACTGCTGACATGCTAAGCTAACGGCTGCTTCAGCTGTTGTTGTTATCCTATGTAGTAGACATGCACACACACACACACACATAGGGACAGCAGACTGTGTGTGTCTGTGTCTGTGTGTGTCTGTCCGTCCGTCCGTCCGTCCGTCCGTGTGTGTGTGTGTGTGTGTGTGTGGTTTCTTTCTTACTTCTTAGGAGGAACCTGGCCCACGTTGACTCGTACACAGATAACCTTGCGGGTTTGGGTCCCTGTGGAACAGGAAGTGGGCGTGGCTGGAGGACGGATGCTGACGGAGGTGTTGTAGGAGGAAGGCGGGGCTTCACTACAGGGGCCCCAGGGTCCGGTCTGCCAGTGGTACACCGTACATGCGTGTTCATTACAGTTACGCACCTGCTGCAGGGAGCTGCTGTTAGGGCACACAGCGCCACCTACAGGAGGACAAAGACACAACAACTGAACCTTGATTATAGGCGGGGCTTCTGGAGCAGTTAAGACACGCCCAGTCTACACTATAAACTCTCCAAACAACAAACAAAGCTATGCTAACTAGCTACTCATTACCATTATATAATAGTCTGATCATGTTCTTTGTTACATTATGATGATGTCGTTATACAAGGTGTGTGTGTGTCTGTGTGTGTGTGTGTGTGTGTGTGTGTGTGTGTGTGTGTGTGTGTGTGTGTGTCTGTGTGTGTGTGTGTGTGTGTGTGTGTGTGTGTGTGTGTGTGTGTGTGTGTGTGTGTGTGTGTGTGTGTGTGTACTAAATCTAAAACAAACACAATGCTCAGATTTACCGAATAACTCTGGGAATTTGGGAACCCGTGATAAACCTATATGAACAGAGACGTTTGACGTGTTAGCATGTAGCACGTAGCACAAAGGATGTAGCACGTAGCCTAACAGCATCACACTCACACACACCTTTAGGACCTCATCATCACTGAGCCCTAGTGTGTGTGTCTAAGTCTGTCACACTAAAAACACACTTTAAACTCAGTGGTTCTCAACCTGTTCGTCCTGCGACCTCCAAAATAAAAGTTCCAGAGAGCAGGAACCAAAGTGTCAATAGTGGCTTTATAGCGACGGAAAAAAGTAGGAACAATTAGTTTAAACTATTTTACTCTGTAACAAAATCTACTTCAAATGTAACAAAGTAATGTTTCGTGAAACAAAATTTACTGAAGTAAAAGTAAAATTACAAATTTTAAATAGTCTCAAAAAAGTAGAAGTACACAAAAAAGCTACTCAATTACAGTATTTTTAAAGGGGTCTGAATAATTTTCGTACCCACTGTAGTTTAAATTGGCAATTATTGGACATTACAGATGGTGAATGTGATTGAATAAACAAAAATAATGATGAAATCTGGTGAAAAGAGGTTAAAAGTGACAATAATGGGTCAAGATATGTGACATTTGGGGTAAAAGTGGTAAAAATGGTTTATAAGTGATGAACAGGTGGAAAAAATGTGTAGAAAAGACATTAAAATATGATGTAGAAGTGTCAGAAATGGGAGAAATGTAGCAAAAATACATTAAAAGGAGCAAAAATATGGAAAGAAAAAGTGATGAGAATATGTTAAAATATGGTGAGTTTGGTGGAGTTGTAGAAAAAGTGTCTCATGACCCCAAATTAGGTCCTGACCCCAATGTTGAGAACCCCTCCAATAAACTACTTCACACTAAGAAAACGTCTCAACTAAAGCTTCACTACAGCTTTAACACATTACCCTCCATCACCGTGATCCACGCCACCACCATCGCAGTGACTGTTAACACACACACACACACACACACACACACACACACACACACACACACACATCGTTAGTAATGTGGGTGTGGCTGTTACCTGCACTAATGTGGGTGTGGCCGTTACCAGCACTAATGTGGGTGTGGCCGTTACCAGCACTAATGTGGGTGTGGCTGTTACCTGCGCTAATGTGGGTGTGGCTGTTACCTGCACTAATGTGGGTGTGGCCGTTACCAGCACTAATGTGAGTGTGGCTGTTCCATGTACTAATGTGGGTGTGGTTGTTACCTGTAGTAATGTGGGCGTGGCTGTTTCCTGTACTAATGTCGGCGTGTCCTGTTACCTGCAGTAATGTGGGCGTGGCCAACACACTCACCCTCTCCAGCGTTATAGGCCAGTATGGAGCGCGTCCTCAGCTGTTTTCCTTCACTGGTTTTACTGGAGCAGGTCTGGGAGCAGGAGGACCAGGACGTCCAGGTGCTCAGGACACAGTCTCTGGAACACGGCACGGAACAGGAAACGGGCGGTGGCGCTGGCACCGATGAACACAGACTTCTGTCCACTTCTTCTCCTGAACACAGAATTCATCTGTTCTTTGTTGTTGTGAGACTAATGAAAACACATTTATTTTGAAATCAGTTACATTTGATATTTTTCTTATGAAACTAAATAAATATACAAAATTAAATAAAAATTATAAGTTAAATTAAAGAAAAATCCCAACATGCACAGATAAAAAAAAAAGAATAAAAATGATTAAATTAATTTAAATGAATAAAAAAAAAGACCAAATCAAACGAGAATATTTGCATTTCCTAATTAAAGTTAGGATGTAGAGATGAAACACACTGAAACTGAACCTGACGTTGTCCACCAATCAGGAGCCAGAACTACCCAAATTCTCTACACCTAACTTAGCATTAGCCTAGCAATAATTTAGCACTATCATAGCATTAGCCTATCATTAATGTAGCACTTTCAAAACATTAGCCTAGTATTATTTTAGCATTATCTTAACATTAGCCTAGCAAGAACCTAGCATTAGCTTAACACTAGCTTTGTGTTTGCCTAGTATTAACTTATCTTAGCATTAACCTAGATCTGGCCTAGCATTGGTTTAGCTTAGCATTAACCTAACATTGACTTAGAATTATCATCATCTTAGCCTAGCCTAGCATTAGTTTTACACTAACATTAACACAGAGCTGCCAAGCCTCACGCTTTGAGTGTGACAGTCACGCAATTTAACCCATTCTCACACCACACGCCACACTTGACGTTTCTCACGCTTATATTTTTTCATGTTAATGAACTTTGGTCCTCACGGCTTGCAGTAGCTGGAGTAACTCTGATTGACTGACTGAGATAACCAATCCCACACCCACATTACTAACGATAAAATGAAAAATGTGTGCACAATGAAACTCTGTGTGTGTGTTTACACCCTAGCCCTAATATTAGGGCTAGGGTGTAAACTCTGATACATTTCTCTATGGACTGCACATGTTAATAAAGGAGAAGCTTCAGAAGGGCTCACAGCAGGTTTTAGACGTGAACGAGCATAAAGAAAGAGGAGAAAACTGTGTGTATTTCACAGATAAATAAATGTGGTTACAGAGCTTTTCATCAGCTGTGCAGAGTGTGTTTCATATTCATCACAGACACCGTGAACCCATAACAACCCACAGAGAACCAGCAGTGATTGGGTTCTAAAGGAACCAGGGTGTGATTGAGCCCTCTCACCGTTACTGTTAACACACACACTCTCTGGGAGCTGTGTACCAACACCACACTGCTGCTCCTCGTCTGGGACGCACTGATCCAGACCCAACACCCTCCATGTGTAACAGCTGGGCTCATCGCATGGCAGTGCCTCCACCAGGTGGGGACAGTTACCTGCACCCCCCGTCGGCTCGTTGGTGACCTGTCGTTTCCTCAGTTTAAATCCTGTAAACACATTATAATTATTATTATTATTTTTATTATTATTATTATTATTTATACAAACCATCCTATACTGTAGCATTTACAACTATATTCTATTTTTTTTGTCTTAGTCTTTACAAGTTAATCTAAATGTAAAAGATCCTCCACTGTTTTTATAAATGTGTGCTAAAATATAAATGTCAATATTAGTAGATCTATGTCCAACAAAACACATCATTATGAACCATATTAATTTAATGTCCTTTTAAATAGGACGACTTTACAGTTTTAAAGCCTGTGTTCCTCCATCTTGAAATCATGTGATTGATGATGTCACACGGCCTCACTGCCTGTAAACATCTCATTGTTTTATATTAAAGTGAAACATTCAGCCTGATTTATAGATCATTTAGTAGCTTTTTAATAATAATAATAAGAATAACAATAACAATAACAATAATAATAATAATAATAATAATAACAATAACAACAACAACAACAACAACAACAACAACAACAACAACAACAACAACAACAACAACAACAATAATAATAATAATAATAATAATAATAATAATAATAATAATACATCTATTTTATATAGCGGTTTTTTGGACACTTAAAGTTGCTTTTCAGAATTAAGACATTATTCTTTCACTCCACACTTGGTGGTGGTAAACTACTATTGTAGCCACAGCTGCCCTGGGGCACACTGATGGAAGCGAGGCTGCCATAATTAACCATAGGCCCCTCCCACCACGACCACTCACTCACACACTACATTCATACTAGACAATGTAGGTGAAGTGCCTTGCCCAAGGACACAATGGCAGATACCACAGCAGTGACTGTCTCCATCATCTACTGACCAGGACCAGACCTGCTGATCTTCACAGATCTAACCAGATCAGCCAATCAGAGGCTGGGATGGTCTTTTACATCATTTAATAGCTTTTGATCTCATTTAATAGCTTTTTAAAATCATTTAGAATTTAAAATAATTTAGTAGCTTTTTAGTCACAATAACAACTTGTGCTACTTTTGGTTGCTCTAAAAACCGGAAAAGTAAAAAATGTCGATATGAAACCTTTTTTTTTACAGAGCCGATGTGACCACAGGGGGCGACAGTTCTAACTCTGAGGTTTGGTAGTAGACAACAAAGCAGAGAAGAAGAGCTCTACTAAGGGACCTTTATTCTCCCTTAACCTGTGTGCTGACACACTCTTTTGGCTGAAGTGAAACAGTAAATCACTGACTGTTGAAGGACTCCCACCTTCTACAACTGCCTGTTGAAACCTTTAAATAGTTTGTGAAACATCAGGTGTTGTATTCATTCCATGTGAACATTCAGAGATTGTTCCAGAAATAACTGAGTAATAAAATAGGAAGTTACGGTTATGAACATACAGTATCATCCCTAGGAATGAGGTGGAAGAGCTTGCCTTTCTTTGCAGCCTGATCGTCACAGTTCTCAAAGGCGCAGGGCCCCCAGGCCCCCCAGGAGGACACCTCACAGTCCACGGGACACGGGGTGTGGCACAACTGGGACCTGTCAGGGGGCGGAGCATCGCACAGATGGTTCTCAACTGGAGGGGACGCTGGAAATATACATACAGAGGAGAAGAAAGTGATCAGCAGTTAGCCTTCAATCAATCAATCAATCAATCAATCAATCAATCAATCAATCAATCAATCAATCAATCAATCAATCAATCAATCAATCAATCAATCAATCAATCAATCAATCAATCAATCAATCAATCAATCAGACAGACAGACAGACAGCTGGGTGTGGAAGGAACACTGAGGGCACCACACAAAGTAAAGCCAGTGTTATATATGCAGTAGATGGAAAAGTAGATAGACATATATCTGATAGATACAGGTAAACATTTATATATATATATATATATATATATATATATATATATATGAGAATTATTGTGATATATAGATAGATATAAAGAATTAAATTCCCACCGGCCATAAACCTCCTCTGTAGCCCGTTGATAACACCCAACGTGAATCGATACGGACCAAGATTTAAGATAGTTTAACTTTTCTTTAACGTTCTAAAGGCACGTGGGAAAAAGAATAAACCTGCAGTTACAACAAACACTTCCATAGATACTGTAAGTCCTTTACTCAAAACACAGAACACACATACCCATAAACACTGTGCTGAGCTGCACAGAACACAAGAGTTAACCATAAAAATCTATTTCAAATTAAAACTACAAACAGAACACAAAACAATGAAAAAACCATTAAATGTGGACAATTAAATATCAGATCACTTTCATCTAAATCCCTCTTAGTGATTGATCTTATAACTGACCATCATTTAGGTTTATGAGACTTAGCTTAAAAATTAAGATTTTATTATCACCATATTCCCCCTAAACATGTAGCAGCTAACACCTCAAAGCTAAACATGTAGCAGCTAACACCTCAATGCTAAACATGTTGCAGCTAACACCTCAAAGCTAAACATGTAGCAGCTAACACCTCATTGCTAAACATGTAGCAGCTACACCTCAAAGCTAAACATGTAGCAGCTAACACCGCATTGCTAAACATGTAGCAGCTAACACCTCAATGCTAAACATGTTGCAGCTAACACCTCAATGCTAAACATGTTGCAGCTAACACCTCAAAGCTAAACATGTAGCAGCTAACACCTCATTGCTAAACATGTAGCAGCTAACACCTCATGTTAAACATGTAGCAGCTAACACCTCATGTTAAACATGTAGCAGTTACAGGGCTCTACACTAATGTTTCCAGTGGTAGCACTGGTATGACTAACACCAGCACAGAGTTTGGTCGCAATTTTTTTTTGAGCGAGGGGGGGGGGGGGGGGGGGGGGAGGGGTAGTGTACAGCATAGCCACACATGCTAATGAATAATTGACTTCACTGACGTACTGTAGTTTTATATGAAGTAAAGATTGACAATGACTTGAGATATATACTACTCCGCCCCCCTCCCTTTATTCAGCACAAAGAGCGATAACACACACATTCAGGGCTGCCAAGTTAACAACAGTGAGACTTTAGTGACCTGATGAAAAAAAAAGTCTTTTTTTAACATGACTTTGTTTTAACGTTGATTTCTACCTTCAGAATGATGTCATCACCTCCATACCAGCATCTCTCCCTGCCCTGTGTCCTCCTAATGCTAGTGTCACGGGGTGACTTTGGACTGTATGGGTGAGCCTGGGTGTGACCAAAGTGTGTGTGGGAGTGTGCGTGAAAGTGACCCAGCCCAGGGATGATTAGAGACAGATGTGTGTGTGTGTGACTGGATAAAGGAGCGTGGCAGGTCTGGAGACGGAAGCAAACGATCGTACACGGCGGCTCTGTGGGGCAGCTTGGACGAGGTTTGAGGAGATCGAGCAGGACAGGAACCAGGAGAACGTGTGTGTGTGTGTGTGCGTGTGTGTGTGTGTGCTGGGAACAAAATGAGTTTAAACACGTCTAACTACAACAGAAGAGGAGGAAAGTCAACCAATGACAGGAAAGATGGAAAAAGACTCCAACAGGAGGCGCGGGAAAGAGCATGAGAGGAAAAAAGGCAAAACCTGATTACCAGGTTACCCTGAGTACCTACCTGTGATGTGGAAGCTGACAGAGAGCTGTGGGGGGGCACTAGGACCCTGCTGCTTTTGGGTCTGACCCACTGCAATTACAGGGAGATAATGCTATTAGCTACGCTATGCTAACACACACACACACAGTAGCAGCAACTACAGGAGTGTTCATCTCACAGGAAACCCCGCCCCCTCAGTGACCGTTGAGTACTGACTAGTTATCAGTAACTTGCAGAAACACTGTGATGTTGCAGTGAAACTAATGCTGAAAACAGCAGCAACAATAAAACCACTAAAAAGCACAAAACACACAAATACTGAAAAAAAAATACATAAAATGATGATATATAAAACAAGAAGGTACAAAAGAAAAGAAAACCACAAAATTGACCTAAAAGAACAAAAAGATAAAAAGGCTGAACTCAGTCATGTCATTGAACACTGACTATTTTCCTTAAACCTCCATAAAGTCATTGACAGAGTAAACAAAACAAAATTACACAAAATCTAACAAAGACATGTTTAAAGACAAAAAGTAAAACTAATAAAAAAAAAATGTTTTTATGGTTAAAACCTTATTCTTCAATCCAGACACATTAAAAGACATAATCCATAAATACAGCAGACGTTTCGTGGTGAGAAAAACACTAGTGTGCAGATTTAAAGCCACGCCCTGTTGATTTGAGCGCTGCAGGTTGCCGTAGATTCCAAATGGACTAAACCTGGAGATACTGCACAGCTGTACGCCACGCCAATCCCTGACACCTACAGGAAGTCATCATGATTTCTATCTCAACGTAGAGCTGACATGGGCGGGATTAGCAGATAAAATGATCAATAGGGCCTGAAATACAAAATCACTTCCTGAAGTCAACAATGCAACGCACCAAACTTTGTGTTTACAGAGATCAAAGCAAACAATTTAAACCTTTTACATCTTTGATTTATTGATGGATGAGGCCTAGACTATGTCTATATGTGATCAAATAAAATACTACCCACAGCTTTAAATATTTCTTTGGTTGTTCCAGTTTCTACGTGTTGTGTTGTTTTGTATCTTTATGATTTCTCATTTTTAATCTACGGTGGCTGGGAAGTGTCAGGTGAATGCATTTAAAAAAATGAACACAAATGCAAAAAGGCCACAACAGAAGTGTTGCCTTTTTACGTTTTTTACATTCTGTAAATGCATTCACCTGACACTTCCCAGCCACCGTATTAATCCCATTCTGCTGTTATATGCTCTCTTTACTTTATTCTTAGTTTTTCAACACATTCAGTTAGAAACTCTGACAATTCAAAGGAATCGACCAAAGTGTCTAATAAAACACTCCTTTAGGACAAACTAAAGCCAACCTGGCAACGCAGCTACTGCTTGTCCTGCCTCTTCATGTTGTTTCTTTAATGAAGTTACATTTGACCATTTGGAAGAAACCAAAGATTAGATCGTAGAGACTAAAGGAGTGTTTTTACACACACACACACACACACACACACACACACACACACACACACACACACACACACACACACACACACACACACACACAGTGTGAACACCTGGAGGTTCTAATCCTTCTCTAAATTACTCCCAGAGGGAGGAGGGAGTGTTTGCAGATCTAACTGCAAACGTCCCTCTTGGACATGTGGGCTCACCACTGCCTGTACTTTCTCAAAAAAATGTGATTGATTGCATTGAGAGACCAACTGATTAATTCCATAATTCCAGTTTTGGACGAGATCAAAGAGAGGCTCATAATAATAATAACAATAATAATGATTATAATAATAATGATTATAATAATAATGAAGAATAAGAAGAATTATGTTGCCCCAGTTTGCAGTGACTTACAATATTCTGAATGTTAAGAAATTAGTCAAAATTTACGCCAGTGGTATCTGTCATTGTGTCCTTGGGCAAGGCACTTCACCCACATGGTCTAGTATGAATGTAGCATGTGAGTGAGTGTTGGTGGGAGGGGCCTATGGCGCACTTTGGCAGCCTCGCTTCCATCAGTCTGCCCCAGGGCAGTTGTGGCTACAGTCGTAGTTTACCACCACTAAGTGTGGAGTGAAAGAATAATGCCTTAATTCTGTAAAGCGTCTATGAGAAAGCGCTATATAAAACTGATGTATTATTATTATTATTATAAATGTATCATAGTTGCATCATTTGCAAGAATGTTGTAGGTTTTGAGAAGAAACAAAAGAAGTGATTACATATTTCTGTAAATAATGTAGCGCTGTAAGTTGTTCTGAATTTTGGGTAAAGTTCTAGAACTTATCTGTTGATCTACAAAGTCTCACATTTTTGCTGATTTTTTTTATATTTATTACTGTATTTTTTATTTGCCAATATACAAATCCAAATAACCAAAAACAACAATTTAACAAAGGTTAAACATAAAACCAATTTTTTACCAAATATGATAAACAATCATCATTCCAATATTATCAATAACACTTTAGTGGGGGGTTAGATTGTCTCTAGCATTGAGGGGATCCACACATTCTTTCATTTTGTTCTGTAATCTTATGGTTACTTTTCCATATTCAACACGTCTTTCATTCTGTTCCACCTTCGCTTTGCACAGGGTAGTGGTTCAACCCAGCAAACTGTAATCATTTTGTTTTTTGCTATTGTAATTAACATTTTAATCATTTAACTTATCTTTACTTAGACATTTTTTGGCATAATACGAATTAAAACAATTGTACATCTAAATCATTTTTTACATGAGCAATTCTTTCTGTTTTTTTAATGTTTTTCCAGTATTGTGTAAGTTTAAGGCAGTCCCAGAATATATGTATATAATATACTGTATACAGTCTCCTACTTGGCCACAGGGTTAGGGTTTTACTATTATACTACGATTCACTCAACTCCCGATACAATACTGGGTTCACAATACGATTCTCTTACGATTTATTTTCACAAAACGGGACTGTAGACAAATGATGACTGAAAAATATTTCTTTATTTTTTTGGGGGAAAATAATGTAATATTTTCCTTTTATTTTTCATTGTCAAAAGAATCCCTTAATAAACTTTTCAAAACAATGCAATTTAACTAAAAATAAATATTGAATGAAATAAATAAAGGAATAATACAAATAATACAAATGACGTGGTGACGTATCGATCATTTCCTGTTTACGCTCTACCGCTGCTTGCAGCGCTCTACTACTGTGTTCTGCTAACGCTAATCAAACTTGTTGTCATTGATATTTTAGCCTTGAAAACACTTGTTTTAATTTTTTACCGTAGAGTTAATGTTAGTCAGGTATGAACCCAGAAGGTCTCTGAGATCTATGGACACAGGTCAGATAGTGGAGCCCAGAGCTCACAGTAACCATGGTGATGCTGTGTTTAGTTGTTATGCTACAAAGAAGTGGAACAAACTGCAGCAGAGCTGAAGTCAGCATCACATGTGAACATTTTTAAATCAAAGTTAAAGGAACTTATTTCTCTACTGTATATCAGAATCAGAATCAGAATCAGAATCAGAATCAGCTTTATTGACCAGGTACAGTTTAGAACAATACGAGGAATTTGACTAGGTAGTTGCAGTGAAAGAAGACACATCAACACACCGGAGCAGCCATTTGCGGCGCCCACATATTTAGGTGAAAAAAGGGATCAATAACAGGAGGAGAGGAGGGGTGAGGGGAAAAAAACTGCCAGTTTGAAACTGATTTCCCTAAACAGAGAAAACAGTGTGAAACCAGGAAAAAAAACCGCCTCTGCAAACATAAATGTAAGCATGACACAGTCAAACAACTCGAGACAAGGCATGTAGGAAGGGTTGGGTGGGAGGTTGACTGGGGGAGGGGGTCAGGTGGGAAGAACAACAGGAGTCCAGCCGTTTGGGGACATGGGCGTGCTGCCAGTCGGCGCTGCAACCACGCCTCCATGCAGCTGCGGTTGGGAGGTGGGGAAAGATGGCCGACGAGGCATTTGAAGTTGAAGACCTGTAGCTGCGTTACTGACAACCAGATGACGTGTGGAAAAGTTCAGCATCAACAGTTCCAGGTGGGAATGTAGGGAAGGAGCGGGGGGAGGGAGTGGGGGTAAGAGCCGCCGTCTGCAGAAACTTCCTGGTGATAAGAGTTGAGACAACCTTGGCTTTAGCCTTGGCTGGCTGGGGAGCTGAAAGGGAGATAAGCAATGTGATTTGATACAGGCTATGTTAATTTCCAATAGCCTTCTGTCCTGGGTCTCTCTGCTGTAATCCAATGAGTGGCCTAGTTTCCACTTCCAAGCCTGGTCTCCAACTTCTCCCAGTTGTTATCCATAACGCGTAGACGATCCAAAAGCAGCTCTTGCTTGCTTTTGATATCGATCAACACATGAGTCTGAGTGTTCAGAGCCCTGCTACATCCTTCAGAAATCACTGGCAGCTTTTCCAAAACAGTCGCCAGCGTAGTACAGACTTTTCGATAGATTAGGAAGCCACCAGCTCCGATCAGCAGCATGCCTACTATCATTATTCCAATCATGTAGATGTCCTCCACGTCTTCCACGGAAAGGATGGACAGACACACAACTCGCCACTTGTTCCAAGGGTCAAGTGTGTATCCAGCCGCAAACGTCCCGCTTGGACATGCGGGGTCACCACCCCTGGTTCTTTGCGTCGAAAAAATCTGATCGATAGCACTGAGAGACCAACTAATTAATTCCATTATTCCGGTTTTGGATGAGTTACAGAGAGAGGCTCTTGTTAGTTTCACAAGACCTGACAAAGCAGCAGCTGGGAGAGAGATAAGTAAGGAAGGGAGGGAGAAACAGAGAGTGCGACTGACCTCGTCGAGAGAAGCAAGAAGATTGAGAGAGAGATTTATGGTCATGTTGATGATGTCGTGTTTGTTGATGATTTTAATGTTCTTATTGATTTTAAACAATTGAATGTTTTATCATGTAAAGCACATTGAGTTGCCTTAAGTATGAAATGCGCTATACAAATAAATTTGCCTTGCCTTAAGTAAAAAGCAATCTTGCCTCTTACAGGCAGTGTAATCTCCTTTAAACTTCCTTTTGTCCTTAGCTTAGCTTAGCTTAAATTTAGCACCTATGGCTTCTCTCTCCTGCCCGGTGTGTCAGATGTTTAGTTACTCCTCGTCCTCCTTTAGGGACAATGGTAGTTGCATAAAGTGTAGCGTACTGTTAGATATGGAGGCGAGGATCAACAATCTGGAGAAGCGGTTCCGCACCCCTGATACCAAAACCGAAGCTAGCAAGCAGGACCTAGCCGGTGCGGACCGTGCTAGCACTAGCTCTAGCTTAGCCTCCCCCCCGGCCAGCAATGACTGGGTTACTGTCCGTGGTAAGCATAGTCGAAGGTCAAAAAGCCGCTCGGGACACCACCATGTTCACGTCTCAAACAGGTTCTCCCCCCTCTGTGAGGACAACACACTCACCGGGGAACAAACTCTGATAATTGGCGACTCCATAGTGAGAAACGTGAAGCTAGCGAAGTCAGCGGGCATTGTGAGGTGCATCCCAGGGGCCAGAGCGGGCGACATAGAATCAAATCTAAAGTTGCTGGCAAAGAGTAACCGTAAGTTTGATAGGATAGTCCTCCATGTCGGCACTAATGACTCCCGACGTCGTCAGTCGGAAGCAACCAAAGTGAACATTGAATCAGTTTGTGCTTATGCTAAAACAATGTCGGACTCTGTAATTTTCTCTGGTCCTTTACCAAATCTGACCAGTGATGACATGTATAGCCTATAGCATGTCATCATTTAACCGCTGGCTATCGAGGTGGTGTCCAGAAAACGAGGTGGGCTTCATTGATCATTGGAGATCCTTCTGGGGAAAACCGAACCTGATAGGAAGAGATGGAATCCATCCTACTTTGGAGGGAGCATCTCTACTATCAGAAAACATGGCACAGTCACTGTTATGACATCTCATGAATGAGACCATGTTACAGAGGTGGAGTCCTCCACGCCCCTCTGCGCTTGCCTTAGGACAGTTTCCCTCCCATTGCTATTATGATAGCTGTGTTCATCGCCATGACAACTGTTGTGATGGTGGTGAATATTATTTTATGGAGACGGTGTCAGTCCCCCGACCCATATTTCACAATGATTTTAACATAAAATCAAATAAAAGAGCTATCAATTATAAAAATCTGAAAAAATTAAAATCTCAAATCTAGAAACACCAAAACATAAAAGCATTAGATGTGCTCTATTAAATATTAGATCACTGAGATCCAAATCTCTACTAGTAAATGACCTTATCTCAGAAAATAACTTGATTTATTCTGTTTAACTGAAACATGGCTGTATCAAGATGAATATGTTTGTTTAAATGAAGCCACTCCTCCAGTCATTTAAATACTCATATGCCACGAGACATAGGCCGTGGAGGTGGTGTAGCAGCTATTTATCATTCCTCTCTCCTAATCTATCCTAAACCAAAGGCCAGTTACACTTCCTTTGAAAGCCTGGTTCTAAATTTATCTCATACCAAATCAAAAACCTGCCAGCCAGTCTTATTTGTGATAATTTACCGTCCTCCAGGCCCTTATTCTGAATTTCTATCAGAATTCTCTGAGTTTATATCAAACTTAGTCCTCAGTTCTGATAAAATACTGATAGTAGGAGATTTTAATATCCATGTGGACAAAGATAGTGATAGCCTGAGCTCAGCCTTTATGTCCCTAATAGACTCAGTTGGCTTTTTTCAAACTATTAATGAAGCTACTCATCGTTTAAATCATACTCTTGATCTTGTTCTAACATATGGCCTTGATATTAATGAACTAAAAGTCTACCCTGAAAATCCTCTGCTATCAGATCACTTTTTAATATCTTTTAACATTATCCTAGAGGATCTCGCACTGTGCAATAAAATAGTTAGGAGTAGAAATCTGTCCAATAGTGCTGTGGCTAAATTTAAAGAGGCCATTCCTGCTGCCTTAAACTCAGTGCACCATCCAATAAATAACTATGATATTAATTATAACCCCTCTCAACTGGATCTGCTTGTCGATAGCTCTGCTAGTCTACTAAAATCCACCTTGGACTCAATTGCCCATTGAGGGAAAAAACTATTAAACGTCAGAGGAAAGCTCCGTGGTTTAGCTCTGAAACTCACACACTCAAACAAACAACCCGTAAATTAGAGAGAATGTGGCGCTCCAATAAAACAGAGGAGTCACGAATACTCTGGCAAGAAAGCCATAGTAAATACATGACAGCCTTACGACATAGTCCATCTACATACTATTCCTCACTAATTGAAGAAAATAAAAATAATCCGAGGTACCTTTTCAGCACTGTAGCCAGGCTAACACAAAGTCAGAGCTCTATTGAGCCCATGATTCCTCTAGCCCTCAGCTGTGAGGACTTTATGACATTTTTTAACCATAAAATTCACAAGAAAAGAGATAAAATTAGCCACTCCCTGCCTTCACCTGGGCCTGCTGTACCATTAAATGTAAATAGGCCTAACCTAAACTGTTTCACACATATAGGACTTCAGGAACTTAACTCTATTATTTCATCCTCCAAACCATCGACCTGCCTTTCAGATCTGATCCCAACTAAGCTGTTTAAAGAAGTTGTTCCCCTGGTCTGCCCATCTTTGTTGGAGACAATAAATATATCCCTATCAATAGGCTACGTGCCACAGTCCTTTAAAGTAGCTGTAATCAAACCCCTTCTCAAAAAACCTACTCTTGATTCCAGCACTTTAGCAAACTACAGGCCTATATCTAATCTTCCTTTTATTTCAAAGATTCTTGAGAAAGTTGTGGCAGCTCAGCTCTGTGAATTTCTTCAAAACAACAGCCTGTTGGAGGACTTCCAGTCAGGTTTTAGAGCTCAACACAGCACAGAGACTGCTTTAGTTAAAGTAAATAATGATCTACTCTGGGCTTCAGATGAAGGACGACTCTCAGTGCTGGTTTTATTAGATCTTAGTGCAGCTTTTGACACTATAGATCACTATATTCTACTAGAGAGATTAGAGGAATTACTTGGAATCACAGGGACTGCCCTAAACTGGTTTAAATCCTACCTATCTGATAGGTACCAGTTTGTACACGTGAATAATAGGTCTTCTGTGTACACTAAAGTAAGCTACGGGGTTCCTCAGGGCTCTGTGCTAGGTCCAATCCTCTTCTGTATCTATATGCTCCCCCTTGGTAATGTTATGAGAAAATACTCTGTTAACTTCCACTGCTATGCTGATGATACCCAACTGTATGTATCAATGAAGCCAGGTGAGACAAATCAGCTATCTAAACTTGAGGCCTGTCTAAAGGACATTAGGGCCTGAATGGACCAAAATTTTCTTCTTCTCAACTCAGACAAGACTGAGGTCATTGTACTGGGCCCACGACACCTTAGAGAAACCTATGCTAGCCTAACTGCCCTAGATGGCATTACTCTGGCACAAAGCACAACTGTTAGAAACCTTGGGGTTCTATTTGATCAGGATTTATCCTTCAACTCTCACATAAAACAAACTTCAAGAACTGCCTTCTTTCATCTCCGTAACATTGCTAAAATCAGATCTATCCTGTCTCAGGGCGACGCCGAAAAACTAGTCCATGCTTTTGTTACCTCCAGACTGGATTATTGTAATTCTCTTTTAGCAGGCTGCCCGAGCAAGTCGCTTAAGACACTTCAGCTGGTTCAAAATGCTGCAGCACGTGTACTGACTAAAACTAGGAGAAGAGATCACATTACTCCTGTATTAGCCTCTCTGCATTGGCTTCCCATAAAATATAGAATAGAATTCAAGATTCTTCTCTCACTTATAAAGCCCTAAATGGACAGGCACCAGTCTATCTCAAGGAGCTTGTAGTGCCATACAATCCCCCCAGAACACTACGCTCTCAAAATGCTGGACTACTCGTTGTTCCATTTGTCTCTAAAAGTAGTATAGGAGGAAGAGCTTTCAGTTATCAGGCCCCACTTCTCTGGAACCATCTACCAACCACGGTTCGGGGGGCAGACACCCTCTCTACCTTTAAGGTTAGGCTCAAAACATTCCTCTTTGGTAAAGCTTTTAGTTAGGAACCAGCTCATAGCTCATAATTAAGATGCAATAGGCATAGACTGCCGGGGGGGGTGTCTGGCATGCTCGGTTGGAGAGAGGTTGGAGAGGGCGTTAAGAGAGAGGTCATTTAGGTTAGAGAGGGACCGGAGAGGGTCCCATTCCTCTTTCAAACACTCCCTCTATGTCTGCTTCTTCCCTTGTGTGTTTGCTCCTGTTCTCCTTCTGGCTTTTGTCTTGCAGGTCCGTGGGATCCTCAGTGTGGAGTTACAGAGTCTCAACAACTCTGTCTCCACCCTTTCCTCTGCACACACCCAACACAGCATAACGTGGATGGCTGTTCATCATAGGAATGGGATCCACACAAGGTTCCTGCTGCTTAACAGAAGGTTTTCCTTGCCGCCATGATGAATTCATGTTGGGTGTGGGATACATATGTATGTGTATATACGTATATATGCATATGTGTGTATCCATAAAATGAAGAGTCCGTCCTTAAGACTGCTCTACTGTAAAGTGTCTTGAGATACCATTGGTTATGATTTGGCGCTATACAAATAAAGATTGATTGATTGATTGATTGATGGAGCCTAGGCCTGGTGGTTGGATGGAACCTAGGCCTGGTGGTTGGATGGAGCCTAGGCCTGGTGGTTGGATGGAGCCTAGGCCTGGTGGTTGGATGGAGCCTAGGCCTGGTGGTTGGATGGAACCTAGGCCTGGTGGTTGGATGGAGCCTGGGACCTGGTGATTGGATGGAGCCTGGGGCCTGGTGGTTGGATGGAGCCTGGGACCTGGTGATTGGATGGAGCCTGGGGCCTGGTGGTTGGATGGAGCCTAGGCCTGGTGGTTGGATGGAGCCTGGGACCTGGTGGTTGGATGGAGCCTAGGCCTGAAGGTTGGATGGAGCCTGGGACCTGGTGGTTGGATGGAGCCTAGGCCTGGTGGTTGGATGGAGCCTGGGACCTGGTGGTTGGATGGAGTCTAGGCCTGGTGGTTGGATGGAGCCTAGGCCTGGTGGTTGGATGGATTCTAGGCCTGATGGTTGGATGGAGCCTCAGTGCTGCTTCTGCTGCTGCTTGTCAGTGCTGCTGTAGAGTAAATCTTACTCTTTGCTTTTTATTTCCCCAAATACTAGTGTGGTGTTCAACACCACACTATCCGAGACCAAGACTTGCCCGAGACCAGAATGCACTGAGACCAAGACCAAGACCATAAACATTTTTTTTTCAATTTAAAAAAATCTATAAATAAATAAAATTATGACAAGGTTCAACAGTTAAATAACATTCTCTCTTTAATTTTAGTTTATTTTAAATACATTTGATGGACAAAAAAGGTGCCTGGAAAAAAATTAACTAAAATATTAAAACTGCTACTGATAAATTCACAATTATTCTACATATTTGAAAACAATATTTTTATGTCAGCTGAATGTACAGCAAGTGTTTAAAAGTATTTCTGCCAATAAATAATGATTCTTGATTCTGATTCTTTCAGTTGTTCAGGTTTAACACGTCACAGATAAGATATGTTTTTAGATTTAAAAAGCCTTTAACAGGTTATTTTATTAATTCACTTAGTTGATATAGTTTAATTTAGTTACTGTAATATAACTAGGATATTCATTAACAAAGGTTTCCAACTGTAACTGTAAAAGTGAAACTTTCTGAAATAAAACTACAAACTAGTTGTCATCAGTGTAAAAAACATAGAGCTACAGGTAGATGTGAAACTAAATAAAACAAACCCTGGAACAGTCATGTGACAAATTAATCAATGGTTCTAGTTGAGAATTATTATTATTATTATTATGGATACAGTGGAAACAGAAACTATAAAAATAATTATATTATGAACCTGTTTATATTGTAGGGAACATATTATAGACATAAATGTAATTAGAGTCTAAAGACACAAAAAAACACCACTTTATAAATAAAATAGACTAATATAAAACCTCTTTACAGTTATTTGACTCATTCTGTGATAGTGTAACTCTGTGGTGATGACTCACTGGTGACGACATAATCCAAGATGGCGGCGGCCTGGACTACAGCTGATATTATGTAATAAAGCCTTAAAAGACATGAATATAATGAAAAGAGTGAATGGACAGAGACATAAACATGTAGACTTATTAAACACACACACACAGACTTATTAAACACACACAGACTTATTAAACACACACACAGACTTATTAAACACACACAGACTTATTAAACACACACAGACTTATTAAACACACACAGACTTATTAAACACACACAGACTTATTAAACACACACACAGACTTATTAAACACACACAGACTTATTAAACACACACACAGACTTATTAAACACACACGGACCTCAGTAAACACGGTAAACAGAACAGGCTTCACCGCTTGGCTGGCACTAGGACCCAGAAGCAGAGTAAGTGCATCCCCTATCCAGCCTTCACAGACTGTAATATCATCAGTTTATCATTTTACCAGTTATTAGAGCTACTGTATTTACCAGTGAGATAATATTTATTACTGCTGACTGTTTTACAGAGTTTTACTGGGATTTTTACCTGTGATTAGTTCATATATAACAACCTTCACAAAACATTGATCCGTATAACTTCTATTCTTCCCATTATTGTCAAGGGCAAAATTTCCCATCTCACTAAATCGTCTTTAATCTCCTTTAGTCATTTCTCATAGTTGACTGTAAATAACTTTTGTGTGATAATAATACCAAGGTATTTATAACCTTCATCCATCCATTTAAACATATGCTTTTCTTTTACTTCTTGTGGACATTTTCCAGATATAAGATTATACATTTTTCTCTGTTAGACATAAGACATTCTTATATTCATTATATTTTTCTCAGCCCAGCTTTAATTACAGAAAATACATTCATCACTATTTTACCGAGACTACTGTATGATCACTTTGCACTACTGTGCAACATTGATTTACCCAATATTAAAATAAAAGCACCAAGGTAGCGACTGAATACATCCTTACTAACTAACTCAGGATTCATCAGTTCACTTAAAACCCAATTAAAAGAGTTTTTGGACATTAATTCACGAGTGCTCTAGCCCACAGATATTATGAGAGGCCACAAAGTCTTTTATCCGTGGTTTCTGTATCTCATTCTCTTCAACTCTAGCAAAGACGAGAGTTCGACAAAGAACAAATCTTGAAAACAAAATACAATCAGTAGAGACTTTACCTTCACAGAGGTTCAGGCCAAACTACTGACATCTTTAAAACATTAATACAACACTTTGTCCATGTCAAGGCCAGAATTTATCCTGCATAGAACGAGGAAAAAATACTACTTTGAATCAGAGAGATCTAGTCACCTGCTTATGCTGAAGGAATGTGAAATAAAAACTAATATCTCAGCTATCAATAGGTCAATAATACAACGTTTTGATCCTTTATGAAAAGTTATATGAATGTGAGATTATTCATGATGATACTACATGTACGCAATTTCTTAACAATTTAGAGCTTCTCACTCTACAGCAAGAAGTTCAAGCTGATTTGGAGACTGAGATAAAGTTGGATGAGTTGCATAGGGCTTTGAAAGGTCTCAACAAAGGTAAATCACCTGGCCTGGATGGTCTCCCACCAGAGCTGTGTTTGGAACTCTGGGATATAGTGGGCACCCTCATACTTAATTCATTTAACTTTGTGATTAAGAGTGGTACCTTTCATAGAGATCAAAAAATAGCACTCATAACCTTACTCTTGAAAAAGGGAAAATATCCTTTGGAATGCTCCAGTTTTAGACCAATATCCTGATCTGAAGATATATGCTAAAGCACTTGCTCCTGACCTTGAGAACGTTATTCGATCTTTAGTCAACAAAGATCAAACAGGCTTTATAAAGGGGAACTATGCATCGGATAACATGAGGAGACTAGTACACGTCATAGATATGGCCGAAACACATCCAACCCCCTGTGCTTTATTCTCGCTTGACGCAGAGAAGGCCTTTGATCGGATAGAGTGGGAATATATGTGGGCGGTACCACAACGTTTTGGATTTAAAAATAATTTTATAACAATGATCAAAGCACTTTACCATTCTCCCTTAGCATGCGTTTTAACAGGTGACATAATCTCTTCCCCTATCACCTTACAGCAGGGAGCAAGACAGGGGTGTCCACTTTTGCCACTTTTATTTTGTCTCTGGAACCTCTAGCACAAGCCATTAGACAATCTACAGCATCCCTATTAAAATAGGCTACCATAAACATATCATATCTTTGTATGCAGATGATATAATCTTGTTCTTAAACAACTACGCCACTTCTATCCAACCACTTATTAACTCATTCAGTGCCATTGACAAGATATCTCGTCATTTCAAATCTAAACGCTCAGCACCATTGACAAGAAACTCGTCATTTGCATTTTTTCACGGGGATTACTAGAAAACAAAATACCCCCAACCTGTGAGCCAGATAGCAAACTAATAGATGACATGTAGGAGGTTGCAGCGCACCTTTGGATGAGAGATCATCCATGCTCAGCAGAGCTCAGAGGGAGAGAGGAAAGGAGTTTACAAGACAGAAAATGCCGCTATGTGTAGAGCTGACGCTCCCAGCAGTGCACAGCAGCACACACTCCGACCAGAGCAAGTGTGGAACTCATGGATAGTGTGGTGATTGTGAGATAAAACCATAAAAAACGGGGTAAGCAGTGACCCTCTGTATGCCAAAATACAGTAAGAAATACATTCAACTCTGACCCAGATAGATAAATAATAATAATTTTGCCATCAAAAGCCCTGTCTGTGTTTTTTTTAATGTTTTATATAAGGAAACAATGTTCAGATGTTAGAGTTGTCACTAAAGCAAAAAAAGCTTTAAAGTCACTGACAGATTTTTTTTACAAAAAGGCTTTTTTCTCAACTTTTTGCTCTGAAACTGAAGATTTGTGTAAAACTTGCTCTATTCATCGGCTGATTACAAAAGAACAAAGCGAGTCAGAAACAATATTTTTTTTGATGAAAGTAGAGGCTTCAATCTTTCAGAATCTGGTGTCAGGTTTCAGATATTCTGTGGGTCTTTAAAATCTGTCAAAATGCTCAAAAACGGCTGGTACTGAGGGGGTAGAAAATCTGAGAATGGCTGGCACTGAATGAGTTAAGGTATTTGACAATTTCAGCAACTTATCAGGTTACAAAATTAATTGGACAAAATGTGCGCTCATGCCTTTAAATAATATAGATGGAAACACTGTTATTCCAGTAGGTATTCAAACTGAAAAATCTTTTACGTATCTGGGCATTACAATTCATAAAAACTTGCATAAAATTAATCAAGACAATTTCAACGTCAGATTTTAAAAACCTCTCTTCAAGGTAGGATTGACACGATAAAAATGAATGTACTGCCCCGTCTCAACTTCCTTTTTTTCGACGTTACCACTCTGCCCTCCTCCAAATTACTTTAAAGACATCCACTCCATGGTTTCAAGGTTTATTTGGGAAGGAAGACGGCCTAGAATTCATCTAAAGACATTGCAACGACCCAAACTGCTAGGCGGTCTGACGGTACCAAACTTTACTATTGGTCATTTCAGATCAGAGCATTAAGCAGATGGGTTGATACACAATCCACTACTACATGGAAAATGATAGAATCTGTTCAAATATTACCACACAGGCTACAAGATATTCTGTTCTCCAGCTTATCGAACAAAACAATCAAAAATAACTTTGGGCCCATCATTGCAAATTCTATACAGGTGTGGAAGAAAGTAGAACGTTGGATGGGCGGCCCTTTTAAGAACACACCATTATGGCACAATCCAAGGTTATTATGTGGTAACAAACCATTTCATCAACCATCTTGGTCATCACGAGGAGTACCCACGCTGTGTGATATTTACAACATTCATGGTCTTCGATCTATACAGAACTTAAAAACATATTTCTCACTTACTGCTTCTTTTGTTTACTTTCAGCTAAGATCAGCCCTAAAAACTTATGGAGTTTCCTGGAACTCTCCCCTTTGGCACATCCCATGCTAAAATGTATCTTTGCGTTACTGGATAGACCCTCTGTTTCTTTAATATACCATGAACTGATAGAGCAAAGTGCTAAAGTTCTACCAGTTGAATCCGTGTGGAATAAGGAACTGGGCAGGTTAGATATAAGCCTAGATTGGAGGAAGATCTGGTGCAACCTCACTTCGACTTCCAAAATTGTAGCGCACCAACTAATTCACCTCAAGACCATACATAGAGCTTACATTACACCCTATAAGAGATTCCAAATGAAATTACAATCTACAAAAAACTGTCACATATGTGGAACTGCTTCACTTGGGACATTCTTATACATGTTTTGGGATTGTCATATTATTTCTGAATTCTGGTCTCATGTAAACTCAGTGTTAGCAGACGTACTGGACATTTCTTTCATTCTGATGTAACTTTAACACAAATTAAGCTCAAGTTGGTGTTTGCAGGTTTTTCCTCTGCTAAAAAAACTATATTAAAACATTGGTTTAATCCAGGTTTGTGCATGAAATCATTTTGGTCTCAAAGCCTGATCAATATTATCAACCTCCAACATACGAACATATGACTGCACGTCTTAACAAGGCTCCACCAGCGACTGTTCAAGCATGGAACTGTTTTTCATCCAAGTTCATCTCTTGGACCAGAGACAGAACTTTATCTGATGAATCTACCTGCTTTATGTTTTGTACCAACGGAATCCTGTCAGTATTTACTTTTCTGGATATGTCTGTACCCCCCCCCCCCCCCAATAATTCCTAAAAAGTTTTGATCACAAAAAAAAGTTAAGCATCTTAACAGGAAAAGATGATGAAATAGAAACAAAAAAGAAATAGATCAACTCTAAAAAGGAATTAATGACATTTGAACATTTCCAGTACAGGTCCTGTTGGATTTGTTCTAATCTAATCCAGTCTGGTTTGGTCAAGTCCAACCATTCAATCTTTTCTGCTCCAGTCCATTCCAGTCTAGTCTAGTCCTATAGAGTCAGGTCCAGTTAAATCCACTTCAGTCCAGTCTGGTTTAGTCCGGTCCGGTTTGGACCACAGTCATGTGATATAAATGTAACCTCCAGTGATTGGTTAGTGATTCCGTACCCTTGTCCTTCTCTCGTAGCTCAGTCAGGTACTGGAGGACTCCAGCATTGGCCTGGACACAGAACACCTCCCTGGTCTGTAGACCCCCTCCACACAGAGATGTCAGGTTGCTCCGCCTCCACTCCTGTTGCCCCAGCAACAGATCCACCCTACAGTCACTCCACTCCGTCGTCCGCCATGTGTACCTGTAGAGGGAGGGGCCTAAAGGTCAGCGTGTGCGACCAGTGACCAAACAACTTCCTGCATTGTGCTGATTGGCTGCAGTGTCAGTGTATGAATACATCTGGTGATTGTGTTGCCTAGTGACGGTATTTGGAAATGTTTTAAGTTTAAGCTTTGTATTTGTCTTGATGCATCACATCGTGATACATTATTATGTCTAAATTTTACATATAATTACATTATTATTCATTCATCCATTCATTTAGATTATTTGTAATATATAATTTAAAGAGGACATTTCATGTTAAATCCACTTTTTTAGTCCTTAAATGCATTTTGTTGTATATTTAGCGTGTTTAGAAGTACAGAAAGCTTTAAATTAGTCTCTTCAGATGCTCTGTAGATATCTTTATATTCTGTTTTGCTCATATTTTTCAATCTGTTTTGATTTTTCTATTCTCTATTATGTTTTTTGAACTATTACATCACAGTATTTGCAGCAGAACTGCCAAATTATGACATCAACTCACTTTGAGCAATCCGTCATTTTTATTTCTGGCTTTTATTTTGTAGTCCAAGCTCCAGGATGCAGAAGTTACGAGAGGATAAGTCAAAATGTTGGGTTGTTGGATGTAGTAACCCACACGCTTCATTACAACGTCTCCCAGCATCAGAACCTTTTCAAAGTGTCTGGTTGAGTTTTATTTTTTATAGAAATGTACCACATCTGTGGATAAGGTCATTTTTGTGTGTGTGAAGCACTTCAATGATGACTGCTTCATCAACCTCCACCAGTATAAAGAAGGATTTACAGAAAGACTTTGTCTGGTTGAGGGTTCAATTCCTTCTATCTTTGGAGACGATGAACAGAGCACTTCGGTAAGCTGTAAATAACGCTAAAAAGTGTGATGATAAGACGTCCCTGTCATTGTTTTGTTAGCATTAGCATTAGCACCGTCTTCATATGTTAGCGCTGTGTGCTCGTTTTAGATCCTTGATGATATGGCCTACGTGATTTAATTTAAGTCTAAAGTTTTCATTAGTCATTTCATTTTGACGTTTTGTCTTTGAAAAGACTGTATTAAAATGCATTTCGTGACGTTAGCTTGGTGCTAGCGTTAGCTCGGTGCTTGTGTTAGCTCACTTGTTAGGGTTCTGCAGGTTCATCATCTTCATTTTCATCTCGCTCCACTGGGTCAGACTCTGGCTGGAACATGTAAGGCTGGATGGACAAGTCTAACGTTGTTGACATTTTATAAATAACCTCTGAATAAAAAGTTTATGCTCCACTACATAGCCGTATCTCTTCTATCAAACTACAAAAATGGTCGAACAGGGTGGAGCTGAACCTGGAGAGGGGGCGGGGTATGAAGTGTCTCATTTGCATTTAAAGAGACAGCACCAAAACGAGTTGCTCTTAGAAGCACATCAGAAAAGGGGTAGAAAAGGGGTGGAGCTATAATAATGAGGAATTCAGACCCAAGCATTGCAGTTCTGCTTTATATAGACCACAACTGTATGATTTATATGTAAAAAGGAAGGATTTAAAACCATGATATGTCCCCTTTAAATGCTAATATTTAAATGATGCTTCACCAGTTAAACAAAGACACCAGCAAATTTAATGCTCTTTATCTTTATACACTTTAACTTTACATGTTCAAAACTATTCACAAGACAGTGAAGATTTTTTTTTGATTTGTATAATAATTATTGAAAATATAATTTCACAGATATTTGTTGTATTGAAAATAAAGATATTTATATAAGTTACAATTATTCCTTTTTGAGTAATGACTTCATTAAAATGTTCTAATATATATTTTGTTACTGTTTTAACATTTACATATTTTGATAATTATTTCTACTTTTAATGAATGTATGAAATAATGTATATTTATAATTACATTATTATTTATTCATCTGTTCATTTAGATTATTTTCATGAATAATTGAAATATTAATATTTTAATTATGCATTAAAATCATGATTAGGTAAATCATGAAGTTAATATAGAATGATTTTATTTTTTTAAACTGTGTGTTCTGCGCTAAATTTTGTAATATGAGTGCTGTATGTTAATTTAGTCTATTCAGTGGAGTCTTTTATTTTGAAAGTCAGTTTTTGGGCATGTGACAGGAAGTTAGCCATCTTTTTTAATTCTCTGTAAGAAGTCCATCCACTGCCCTCTGCTTTGTGTTTACGACATCACTGTCACAATTTTCTGTGTGTTTAGCCTTTGCTATTGATGCTCTGCTAATATTAGTTTTATTTTGGTTCTACAGTTCTACTCCATGTTGAAACGTTTACGTGGTGCATCGAGAATAAAGTGGAGCTAAGGAAGCTACATCCTGACTTTGTGTTGGACACACACAAGGAGAGCAGAATACTGTGTATTGATGAGTAAGCTAGTGTCAGTGTGGGCGGAGCTAAATAGGCTGGGGGAGGAGTCACTGACATGTTGCATGGTGGTACTGGGTCCCCCTGAGGCTCACAGGGCTCCAGCTCCTCCAGAGGAGAGCATTCCTCTCCGCCTCCCACGGGGAACTGCAGCACCCCTCGACTCCGCCCACGCTGTCCTCCCGACGCAGATGAGTCAGCGCACGTTTTAGAGCAGGAGCTCCACTCCGACCAATCAGTGAGCTCACAGTCTCTCGGTAGGATGCATGACTGGACGGTCAGCGGAGGTCTCTGAGCGCACACAGCCTGGGACCCACAGGAAACATGGAGAACAAAGAGAGCAATCATAGCCATTAAAATAAGTCACATTTTAACAGTCCTTCAGTAGTACAGGGAAGGTTATCAGGATGTGAGGAACACGTGAGTGAGCATGCACCAACGAGCTGACAGACGTGCTCACCTCCATCTTCAACCTTTCCCTCAGTCTGAGCACCGTCCCCTCTTGCTTTAAGACCACCACCATTGTCCCGCTTCCCAAGAAGAGCCCCCCCCACCTGCCTGAATGACTACAGGCCAGTAGCACTCACTCCAATCATTATAAAGTGCTTTGAGAGGGTGGTGCTGACCCACATTCGGAGCAGCATACCGGACACACTGGACCCCCTGCAGTATGCCTATCGTCCCAACAGGTCCACCTCGGATGCCATTGCTGCTGCCCTTCACTTCTCCCTCTCCCACCTGGAAAATAAAGACTCCTACATCAGGATGCTCTTTATAGACTACAGCTCTGCCTTCAACACGGTCATCCCCCACAAACTCACCCACAAACTGTTTTCCCTTGGACTCCACCCCTCCCTCTGTGACTGGCTCCAGGACTTTCTGACTGGCAGGCCCCAGTCTGTCAGGATTGGGTCCAGGACTTCAGCCAGCCTTATAATGAACATTGGCACTCCTCAGGGTTGTGTCCTCAGCCCCATCCTCTACACCCTCTTCACCCACGACTGTGTCGCCTCCCACAAGGACAACACCATCCTGAAGTTTGCGGACGACACCGCAGTGATAGGACGTATCACTGGCGGAGACGAAGCGGCCTACAGGGGGGAGGTGTCCAGTCTGGTGACGTGGTGTGAGGACAACAACCTCACCCTCAACACGGAAAAGACGAAGGAGCTGATAGTGGACATGAGGAAGGAGAGGGGTCCTCATCAGCCACTGTCTATCCAGGAGCTGGAAGTGGAAAGGGTGAGCAGTTTCAAATATCTTGGGGTCCACATCAGAGACGACCTCACCTGGACTCTCAACACCACACAGCTAGAGAAGAAAGCTCAACAGTGGCTGTACTTCCTGAGGAGGCTGAGGAAATTTGGAATGTCCTCAAAGATCCTCAGCAACTTCTACAGCTGCATTGTTGAGCCCATCCTGACCAGCTGCATCACCGTGTGGTACGGCAACACCACTGTCATGGACCGCAAACGCTTGCAGAGAGTAGTGAAGACTGCTACAAAGATCACCAGGACTCCGCTGCCCTCTCTGCAGAGCATCTACAAGCACAGAGTCCACAGGAGAGCTGCCGCCATCATCAAGGACTCCACTCACCCCCAACACAGACTGTTCACACTTCTACCCTCAGGCTGGAGGTACAGAAGTGTGAAATGCAGGACCAGCAGACTCAAAAACTCCTTCTTCCCCTCGGCCATTAGACTCCTAAATGAGTGATTGGAGTCTAATGAACTATTCATTCACCCCCCCCCCCCCCCCCCCCCCCCCCCCTTCTCCACTGAACTTGCACACCACCTGCATTCGCACTTTAGATGCACCCATGCACAGCTAACACCATGTCTCTCTATTATGAAACAGCTTTTTGCACATACCATTGTATATATCACCTCTCCTCTGTATAGCTAATATATTTGTATTTTTTAATTGTACAGGTGTTTTGTATTTAATTTTGTTGAGTAACAGTGTTGCATGTCACTGTTAGTTATTATAGTTCTTTTATCTCGATTTATTCCTTTATTACGTAGGCATTCACTGGCGGTCGGCAAAGCAAGAATTTCATTGTACAGGGAAACGTGTTTCTAACTGTACAGATGACAATAAACACTTTGATTTGATTTGATTTGATAGGAAGGAGGCATATACACACACACACACTCATGGGACATGAACTCATCACCATCACAAACTGAACTCAGCGTGAACAAGAACTCTGAACACAAACAGAGACCCACGTTACACTATCGCACAATTATCAGGGTTCTCTTCAGCACTGTTGAATGTAGGGATCCTGAGTTAGATCCCCTACGCTGTGATGTAGATCCCCTACGCTGTGATGTAGATCCCCTACGCTGTGATGTAGATCTCCTATGCTGTGATGTAGATCCCCTACGCTGTGATGTAGATCCCCTATGCTGTGATGTAGATCCCCTACGCTGTGATGTAGATCCCCTACGCTGTGATGTAGATCTCCTATGCTGTGATGTAGATCCCCTACGCTGTGATGTAGATCCCCTATGCTGTGATGTAGATCCCCTACGCTGTGATGTAGATCTCCTATGCTGTGATGTAGATCCCCTACGCTGTGATGTAGATCCCCTACGCTGTGATGTAGATCCCCTATGCTGTGATGTAGATCTCCTACGCTGTGATGTAGATCCCCTACGCTGTGATGTAGATCCCCTACGCTGTGATGTAGATCCCCTATGCTGTGATGTAGATCCCCTACGCTGTGATGTACATCCCCTACGCTGTGATGTACATCCCCTACGCTGTGATGTAGATCCCCTACGCTGTGATGTAGATCTCCTACGCTGTGATGTAGATCTCCTACGCTGTGATGTAGATCCCCTACGCTGTGATGTAGATCCCCTACGCTGTGATGTACATCCCCTACGCTGTGATGTAGATCCCCTACGCTGTGATTTAGAGGCAGGCACCGCCACCCCACGCCATCATAAATACCACAAATTATCGGTATATAGGGCTGCAACAAACGATTATCTTAACAATCGATTAATCTAACTTTTTATAATCGATTAATTGATTAATAGGATTAATAGGGAACATTTTCAAAAATGTTCCTTCCATCTCTTTATTTAACATCACAGTTAAAAAAGACAACAGTACAAAAAATGCACAACATGTTCTCATATGAAATGTAGCAGAACTGATGAGATATCAAATCATAAATAATTTTAAAAAAGTTTTTCAAGAAGTGCATAAAAAATAGGTATTTTGTTGCTGAGATTTTAGAGCAATAACAACAAACATTAAATTCAAATCAAAAACTGTTCCCAGGACTTGTTTTATATGTAATGTTTCTAAACTTCACAATAACATTAGTTTAAAAAAAATAAACAGTACAAAAAGTGCATAACATGTTCTCAGTTGAAATGTCCCAGAGCTGATAAGATATAAAATCATAAATAATAAAACAGTTTTGAATAGCTTTGCTTCATAAAACATCTGTAATAACATAAAAACACAAATAAATGCTATATATAAAGAGGTTTTAATAAGACCTGAGATTTAAGAGCAATAACAAATGAACATTAAATCCAAATCAAAAACTGTTACAAGACTTGTTTTTATATAACATCTCTAAACTTAAGATGTGTAAAATATGTAGTTGCATTACACAATGACACACAGACTTCTGTGGCCACACTGTACATCGGTTGTGAGTTTGCTGGTTATTGTTTGAATTGCCTTCTTAACTTTCTGAAATGTTTCTAAATATTTTCTCTCCATGAGTTTGTTGAAATGGGTTCATGTGTGCAGGGTGTAGACCATGGCAGTGAAGCCATCATCCTCCACCAATGAGAGAAACGTCATGTCAGCATATTTAAGATGTGATGAGATGTGCATGATATGGTTACCAATAAAAAGCTGCTCATTGGTTGTTGTTTTTTCCTGGAGAAAGAACGAATTAATGAGTCAGCATATTATGACAATGTACACATCAATACATGCATCACTGTTCAATTATTTTTATTTTTAAAAAATCAAAACATCATTTACAGGAGAAACATAATAACCCATAAACGTTTTTTTAGAGCATTTGTAATCAGATCATTGGACCTTATTTATTACTCACACACCAACACTATGGTGTCTTCACTCTTACATGTATGTATTTTAAAGATAACACTTTGCACTCAATTATTGCATTATTATAATATGGTCAAATATTTACAGTTTATTTGTACAACAAATGTAAACCGCCTAATCTGATCAGGTGTTTTTTTTTTCATTAAGGGCATTAAACAAGTACCATAACAACAACACTCACACATAACAATAATAATAATGTTCCTCCACAGCCTTACTATGTGCAATATTACTCATCCTCATTGTAAAACCCCACTTACCGCTTATTTACAATATATGTTTTTTGTTTTCTGTACTATTATCTTGTCAAATGTCTAATATTTATTTTATTTTTATTGTATATTTTATTTTTGCCTTAATTGTTCTTTGTATTTAGCTTTCTTGTTTGCTTATTCTTTGTGGCTGCAGTAACATGCAATTTTCCCCACTGTGGGATAAAATAAAGGATGATCTAATCTCAGTTATTCACCACCATCGTGCATAAACAATACAAGACTAAACACAGAACAGCTTAGTCTTAGCTAAGCTTGTTAGCCGTAAACTGCTCAAATAACAACCCTTTCACTGTAGTTAAACATGTTACTGTTATTTTCTCATGCATGATGAGCTGGATGACACATAAAAAGACACCAAACCCTTACAGACTTCTGTGAAGTCAGGATTTGACTTTGTGGCTTACAGGTGAAGGTTCTCCTGTGTGACGTCTCTACCTGCCAAGCTTCCTCCAGAGCTCTTTGGTGCAGCTAGAACCACCTTTCACACTTACTCAGGTACTGAGCTTTCCTTTCCGCTTTCCACTCTGACATGCCTACATCTCAGGTGTTGCATCATTGCGGTCGTACTCCGGTGCCATACCAGGTATGACTTGCAAATGTTGCAATTTACGTTCGTGTTTTTATCGTTTAACGTAAAGTTTGTTTTTATTCCTTTTCTCTTTTTCCACCATCGTCCCATGCTCCTCTTCTCCTCTCCTTTTCTTGCGCCGCTCCGTCTCCATGACATTGATGTCACAGTTGCGCGACATCGTCGTGCAACATGATAAATTGATGACGCAATTTGTAGTCGATGCATTTGATAATCGATTATTATCAATTACATCGATTCGTTGTTGCAGCTTTATCGGGTTAATTTTTTAGTCCATATCACCCATCCCTAGTCTCCATACGTCTCCTATTCCAAGATCTTCCATGTAATCCATTAATACTTTAGCAGATCAGGATGGTTTTGTTTTTGGGCACTTACTGGATCTGTCCAATGATGTGTTGAGTCCAGATTGAAGTCACCTCCAATGATTAAAGATGAGTCAGCAGAAAGGTCTGATAACTCCAAAAAAACTTTATGGAAGAATTCAGGGTCATCATTATTAAGGACATAGAGGTTTAGAATTGTCCATACAGATGTGAGCATTGGTGCACAGCTGGGTCGCAGAAAGCTTGGATGCAAGAAAAAAAGAGAAGAAATACTTCTCATGTGATATCACCACAGGATAAGGGGCTGGGTTGAAAAGATTAGTGAAAAGCACAAATATACTACAACAACAAACACTATCACAGGAATAAGACAAGCAAGGGGTGGTTATATGAAGTGTGTGTGTAGGGTTATTCGTCTGGTTTCATTGTCTCTCGTGTACCTCTTTTGGCGGCTGGCCAAGGCTTGGAGCCTTTGTTTGGCATCTGGCTGTACCTCTTGGGAACTTGTTTTTTCATTGCACCTTTCAGGGCCTCTGTCAATTGGCTCATTTCTCTATGCGCTGCCTTGATGTTAGCCTCCAGCCTTCTTTTCCATGGTGGGTATTTCATCTCATGGTTGCTCTTCCGATAGCCAAGCGTCTCTAGGATCACTGCTGCTGTGGAGGATATCAGCTCATTGGTTTCAGTGATGGTTGATGTAGGTATCGCTCTCAGAGCTGCATTCACATCTTCTACGAGACTTTCTGATGATACTTCACTTAACCTCATGTAATAGGCTTCGTGGTTGACTGGTGGACATTTTTGCCATGATATTATTTATTATTTTTCAGGTCAGTCGCTGCCTTGTTCAGCGTGATTGTGGTTATTGGGGTTTCGTACCCAATCTCTGGAGGGGGAGTTGGTATTAACTCCGCTCTGACCTGGCCGCATGGTTCCACCTTGCATTGGTGTTGTACCCGGTCAATCTCAAGTTGTGATGACAGTTGCCTTTTGTGGATGTTGGAACACTGAGCTACTAGTATTTCACCGTGAGTTTGGACTGTGGTGTTTCATAGTAACCATTTCTCCCACATCCTCTGCATGTAGCCCCTCTGACTAGGGTTACTGGAGTAGTAGCATTCCAACAGAGCCCTGTTATTGCACCTCAACCATTTCAGTCTTGTTCCAGTAGCCCATTTTTCATCAAGGTGCTCTGGTTCACCAGCACGTGGCGCAGACCTTGTTTGGCCGAGCAACGTCTGAGCAGGCATGTCATTTATTTCATTGTCTCATCATTGTATGAGGTAGGCAGTAGCGTTACAGAGCAACGAGATATAATTTTAGACGATAAATGCGATCACAACACAAGGAGAGGTGGGGGAAAGGCAGGTTTTGTACTGAATTCCCTCTTTGGGAGTCAGTATACTGTACATGCATTAAGCAAAGCAAGAACACAGTCACAATAGCATATAGCACGTACGCAAGTGTGGGTAGGTGGTGGGGTGTAGAGGATATCCAGCCGCTGGAGGGATCATGCTGAGCTCACTGGGCACAGTGATGGAGTGCATGTGGCACAGAGAGCGTACACATGCATCACATACACGATTCCACACCAAAGAGGAGGACCTCATCAGAACCATCATGGAGGGTCTAGAACTGATGGACTATGATACCAGGACAGATGTTCAGCTGTGGTTCTCTCAGAGCAGTGGTTCTGCAACCTGTGGTTCTGGGGCCTAATGTGGTCCTTTGACTCTTATACAATGGCTCCCTATAGCTTTAAAAAAAAAAACTATTAAATAAAATAGTTATTTTTTACAGAGTCTATTAATGATTAATGACAAATAACTTTTTATAGACTTTCATATACATTAACTATAAAAATCTTCTTTATTAACATTGTGTTCATGTAAACTGAGATCTGTAAGAATTTAAAGATGAAGATACTGTTTTATTTATTGATGTTAATTTATTTTTTATTTTATTTTTAAAGTGTTTTCCATTTACATGATCAATATAAGTTAAATCAAACATTATTCTATATAATTCTAACTGTATATAATGTAATCCACTGTATTGTCTTCATAGAGAAGGTATTTATGGCTCCAGGAGGACTTTAATCCAGGTGAGATGAGGTTAAATGGTTCCTTGTAGAGTAAAGGTTACAGACCCCTGACCAGGGGAAGAGGGTTAGGAGACCCCACTATCAGAGCTGGACCCTCTGAATTTAATTCATGGTGAAACAATGAGGTGGAGTGCCAAAGCAGAGAAGATGTAGACTCAATAAACGTTGTTCTCCTCTGATACAGTCAGATGTTATAGTTCAGAAGTAGAACGTTCATCTGGTAGTTGGGGATTGGGAGGGAGGGGGAGGGGGAGGACAGAGAGTCACATCTGTAAACATCCTGGTGAAATTGGACAGATCCTTGAGCTGGTGTGTTGGAGGAGGCCAATCGGTGATAATGAATTGTTTTTGTTACATGCTAGCATTCTTTCCAGTAGCCTTGAAAGGTCACAATAATCCAATATTATGGGATCAAACAATTGGCCGAGAAATCTTATCCATTCTTTCCAAGATTAATTAAACTGCATGCAAACATTCCAAAACAGCATCTTGCTTACTTTTGAGTTCATTCATCATGATATTCTGCCCCATCCTTCAGAAACGACTGGAAGTCTTCCTAAAACGGCTGCCAATGTAATACAGACTTTACGATGGATCAGATAGTCGCCAGCTCCAATCAGCAGCATCCCTGCAACCATGACTCCAATCATGTAAATATCCTTGATGTTTTCAACAGAGAGTAAAGCCAGACAGACAAACTGCCAGGAATCCATCGTGTATCTGGCTGGAAACGTTCCATCAGAGCACGCAGGCTCACCACGGCCTGGTCTTCTCTTTGAAAAAATCTGATTAATAGCATTAAGTGACCAGCTGATCAATTCCAGAATATCGGTTTTGGATGAATATGGAGAGAGTCTCCTATTAGCAGCAGCAGGCAACAAGGGCAGAAAACTGTGAGCGCCTTCACAAAGAAGCAGAATAGAAGTTAAAATAAGGTACGACGGGATCAAATAAGTTAGTTTAAGAAAAGAATAGAATAGAATCAACTTTATTGATCATTTAATGTAAGTTATAAACATTTGACTTGGTGAACTGTGCTCTCTCTAATAATAAATGATAACAATCAACTAGAAGAAAAATATAAACAGTAGTTAGGCTAATATGTGCAAAAGTAAATACAATAATATAACAAGATAATAATAATAATAATAATAATAATAATAATAATAATAATAATAATAATAATAATAATAATAATAATAATAATAGTGCAGTAGTGCAGGTGAACATTTAAATATTATATGTTTATGTACATGAACATTGTCAGTGACAGGTTGATCCAGGGTTGTTATGTTATGTTCCAGGTTATTTCACAGAAACAGGTCTGACTCTCTATTTATTTATTTATTTATTCAGTTCATTTCCGACATGGTTGCAATCACAGAAATTCATTTTGACATTCAGACTAAAATCACATCATTGTTTTTTTTTTTTTTTTTTTTTTTTTTTTTGTCCTTTTTCATGCCGGAAAGGACGACGGAAAAAAGCATTTTGCTTATCCAGATCCGTCCCCTGATTTGAACACAGATAATTTTACATCAAACCTTGTTTCTTCCCTGGTCAAATATTCTCATCTTCTTCATAATTTCATCTTTTCATTAACGTTTTTTTTTTTTTTTGTCCTTTTTTATGTGATGTGTTCTCGTCTGCAGTCATTGTTCCTGTTGTTACTCCTCCTCACTGTCCTTTTTCTCCGTATCTCCTCGAGCTTTCTTTTCCAGTCGTTGTTTACGTTCCTCCAACTCTCCAAACGTAAAGTTCTTCTTCTTTCAGAGAACCTTCATATCCTCTGAAAGTCGCCTCAGCTTACGATCCATCAGAAAGGCACATACACATACACATACCCCCATCATTAGCAGGCCAAAGATCATGACTCCTAGCAGATAGATGTCCTCCACATCTTCTACTGTCAACAGGGAGAGACAGAGCATCTGGTTTCTCCCTCGTGCATCCATGACATATCCACCTGGGTATGTGTCCTTAGGACACGCTGGTTCGTGCTGTAGTGATCGCCTTGTCGTGAAGATTTTGTCGATGGCTTAATGACCAGTTGATGAGTTCCATGTCGTCGCTGTAGAGTTTGATGAAGAGTTGACTTGAGATCTGTATGTGTGTAGAAATGTCCTCCGTGTTTTCTCCTTAAATCCTTTCAGATTTACTGATTGTTGTGTCTCTGCGTCAAGGCTGTTCCAGAGGTTCATGGCTCTATACACAGTACTATGTTTACCAACGTTTGATATGACCCTGTTTGGTCTAAACACATTATTATGTCTGAAGTCGTAGGAATTTTGATTGTATGTGAAACGTTTTTGTATTTGATGTGGTAGTTTTTTTAGATGAAGCCCTAAATGCGTGTATTTGTGTGTTGTAATGTATTATTTCTTGCAGTTTTAGGTATTTTGACTTCTCAAATAAATCGTTTGTGTGTGTGTTGTGTGGTACTTTATGTAAAATTCTTATAGCTTTTTTTGTAGTTTAAATAGTGGTTCAAGATACGTTTTGTAGTTATTACCCCATATTTCGGAGCAGTAATTTAAATGCGATGCTATGAGTGAAGAATAGATTGTTTTAAGTGATTTGGTTTGTAGGATTTGTTGAAGCTTCCATAGGATGTAACTGCTTTTAGCAACTTTGTTTTTAACTATTTGTATATGTTTTTTCCAGGTCAGCTTGTCGTCCATCCACACTCCTAGTACCCTATATTCTTTTACTTCTTCTATTATTTCCATGTTTAGTTTCAGTCTTATATCTCCTGTTATTTTTCTCTTTCTGAATTTGATGAATTTTGTTTTACTGACGTTTAGGGCTAGTTTATTTACATCTAACCATGTTTGAATTTTTAATAGTTCCTCATTTGTTGACTCTATTAGAGTTTTAATGTCTTTACCTGAGCATAGAATGGTTGTATCGTCTGCAAACAACGTTAGTTTGAGACAATTTGAGACTTTGAAAATGTCGTTTATGTATAAAATGAACAGTTTTGGCCCTAAAATTGAACCCTGTGGAACACCACATTGTATGGTTTGGCATTTTGATGTGTGTTCTTCAAAGTCAACATATTGTTTCCTATTTGTCATATAGCTTTTAATCCATTTTAAGGCGTTGTACTTTATTCCGTAATTTTGAAGTTTTTCTTCAAGAATATCATGATTAATTGTGTCAAAGGCTTTTTTTAGGTCCAGAAAAATTCCGAATACAAATAGTTTTTTTTCTAATGCTTCTCTTATATTCTCCGTGATGTCAATTATAGCCATTGCTGTTGAACGTCCTTTTCTAAACCCATATTGTCCTTCATGTAGTATATTATTGTCTTCTATAAATTTGTCTAGTCTTTTCATGAACAGTTTTTCCAGAATTTTTGATAATTGTGGTAATATTGATATAGGTCGATAATTAGTGAAATTACATTTTTCTCCACCCTTGTAAATCGGTCTGATTTTTGCAATTTTCATCTTTTCTGTGAAAACACCATTCTTAAATGATAGATTACTTATATGTGTTAATGGCGGGGTTATTTCAGCTGTTATGGTTTTTATTAGACTCATAGTTAGATTATTAACGTCTCTGGATTTTTTTGAGGTACAGGTAGTGATTATTCTGTCCACCTCTGCTTCTGTTACTTCTTCAAGTACAAGGTACTTATCAATGTCTTTCTTCTCATTGTCAAAATGGTTCCATTTAAGTGTTGGGTGTTTATTAATCCCTTTCTCTATGTCTTTTCCAGTATTAATGAAAAAACTGTTGAGTTCTTGTGCTATTATGTTTTTATTGTATTCTTTTACATTGTTTATTATAAAATGGTCTGCATTTTTTTCTATGACTGTTTAGTGTTGATCACAGTGACAGCCTGGGGGAACAAACTGTTTTTATGACGTACAGTGATCTGTAGCGTCTGCCAGAGGGGAGGAGTTTAAACAGATTGTGTCTGCAGTGATGTTTCCTGACCCTGGACAGGTATAAGTCTATGATGGAGGACAGATCAACACCAATGATCTTTTCTACAGTCCTGATTATCCTTTGTAGTCTGTGTTTGTATAGTTTGGTTGTAGATCTAAACCAGACAGTGATGGAGGTTCACAGAACAGACTGAATGATGGAGGTGTAGAACATGATCAGCAGCTCCTGGGACAGGTTGAACTTCCTCAGCTGACACAGGAAGTACTTCTTCTGCTGTTACAGGAAGTACTTCCTCTGCTGTGCCTTTTTCCTGGTTGTGTCTATGTGGGAGGTCCACTTCAGGTCCTGTGAGATTGTGGATCCCAGGAACCTGGAGGAGTCCACAGTAGCCACTTTGCTATTCAGAATGGTAAGGGGGGGGAGTGGGGGGGATTTCTCCTGAAGTCCACTGTCATCTCCACAGTCTTGAGCGGGTTCAGTTCCAGATGGTTCTGACTGCACCAGAGATCCAGCTGTTCCACCTCCATCTGAAGGCAGACTCGTCCCCATCCCTGATGAGACCGATGATGGTGGTGTCGTCTGCAAACTTCAGGAGTTTCACAGAGGGGTCCCCTGAGGTGCAGTCATTGGTGTAGAGGGAGAATAGCAGTGGGGAGAGAACACACCCCTGGGGGGCGCCAGTGCTGAGTGACCGGGTGTTGGTAGAAAAACAAATTGTGATAAGATAAGTTGTGATTTCTTTTTAAAGTGTGTAACATAATGTGTGTGATGTAGTAATGTGTGTTTGTTTAATAAAACTATTCTCTTTGGAGGCGTCGGCTCCAGTTTTTAAACAAAGACCATGTGACGAATGTGAGGATGGGAATGAACCCACAATGATTCTGAGGTTAACATAAACTTTGCAGTTGTGGATAATCTTTTTATTTCTGACCGTCATCTCATTTATAAGTCTGAACTTTATTTATTAAAGACTAGGGATGTAACAATTCACTCAACTCCCAATACAATTCAATTCACGATACGATTCTCTCACAATTTATTTTACAAAATGAGACTGAAGACAAATGATGACTGAAAAATATCATTTTCTTTTTTTCGAAAAAAAAAATACTGTACTTTTTTCTTCTATCTTCATTGTAAAAATAATCCCTTGATAAAATATTCAAAACAATGCAATTTAATTAAAAGTAAATGTTGAATGAAATAAATAAATAGTATAAATAAAGAAGAAGCCTTTTCATTGACAGTAAACTATGCTAAACTGCATAATAGTTCCAACTGAAAGTGTATTTTGTGCCTGAACAACTGGACTTTAAAACAAATCTCATATCTTTCATTCTCTCTCTCTTGTTTCTCCTTTTCCTCTCTGTGACCTTCTGACCTTGGATTCCACATGTTCTTCTTTCTCATTTCTTTCAGTTTGTCTTGGGGAGGCCAAAATTCTTCCACACTTCTGATTTAAAACACGGTGGTGCATCTGGAATTTCAAATTCTAAATAGATAGCGCCCTCTGCTGTAAAAAAAATGAATGGGAAATGAGGACATTCGTTCCACTGACAAATACATGGATGAATATTTCAGAAAAGCAAATAAACAACTCAAGTTTGACTTTGAGGAGCCTGGAGGGATTAAGGTTGTTTTTACACTTCCTCTAAAATAGTCAGTAGTGAAGCTGCAGAGGCTCAATCTCACACGCAGCAGCATCGTGATCACATGACCTCTTCAGGGATGGATTTATTACTGCAGGTGTCAACACGGAGGGAGTCAATTACACACCTGACATGGCAACCCATCAAACATCAGACATGGCAACCCATCAAACATCAGACATGGCAACCCATCAAATATCAGACATGGCAACCCATCAAATATCAGACATGGCAACCCATCAAATATCAGACATGGCAACCCATCAAACAACAGACATGGCAACCCATCAAATATCAGACATGGCAACCCATCAAATATCAGACATGGCAACCCATCAAACATCAGACATGGCAACCCTAAAAACACCAAGGTTCTCACCAGGAATTTTTCATAGCGTAGGGGGATTGTGTGTGTAACCCTAACTCATTTCATTAGATTATGAAGCACACTGTTTATATTGGATGGTAACTATGGTTACCAAGAGGAGGATGCACACAGGCAGCAAAGGGGCAGCTAAGTGGCTGCAGGGGTCCTCAGGTAAAGTTGGTTACATCTGAGCAGATCGCCTGTAGTAAATAGACATTGACACCGATGAATGTGTTTCTGTGATATTCAGAATAAAAAGCGTTAAAACAACCCATGAACGCCTGGAAATCCCTTTGAGTCCAAATGTGAAAAAAATATTACGATGATACCGAATATAAAAAGACAAAACAACAGAAAACCCCCCTACGCTGTATGGAACACAGCATAGGGGATCAAAATCACAGCGTAGGACCCCTACGCTAACAGGGCTAGAGAGAACCCTGAACATGGTAATCCATCACACAGTGTTGATCTGTCCTCATCTAGAATCTATCAAAATGTATTAATACTTTCTTACACATGAGACAGACAGATTAAAGAGCAAACAGGAAGTTAAATCTGGACCTTTACAGAACTCACACAAAGTGAAGTCACTCACTTGCGAGGCACGGTGCTCCCGTTCCGGTGGATGCAGGTCACATTGCGGGTCTGGTATCCCACCTGCACGTCCCAGAAGGGGCTCTCCTGTCGGTTCAGGCGGTTCCTGGTCCGTTTCTTCTGGATCAGCTCCTTGGTTTCTGGGTCTTTGGCTCCAACCCGCTCCCGGGGTACCGAGCCTTTACCTTTCCTGTGTTTGACCTGCCGTGCAGTCCGGACAGGCTGGAGAGGTGGGAGGTTGCATGAACTCCACAGTCCCACTCTGAGACTGTACAAGCCCTCTGGACCCTTACAAGCCCCCAGTTTACAGGACTGGAACTCAGTCAAGTTTGGACAGATCGTACCTCCAATGAGCGGTGGCACCAAGACACTCCGGACCCTGTTCCTGAGGCCTGTTCCACATGTTTTGGAGCAGGAAGTCCAGGGTGAATACTCCGACACCACGCAGTCCTGAGGGCAAGGGATCAAAACACGCCTGCTCCAGGCGAGGTTTGGGCTCAAAGTACTCGCAGATGGCATCCTCTGCCGGCAACCCGTCCGCCCTCAGCTCACAGATGACCTCTCGCGTCTGGAGGCCTTCTTCGCCCCCGCTGCATGAGGACAGCCGTGGGGCTCCAAAGGCCAGCCCGGACACCGGTGCGCACTGGTTCCAGGAGCCCAGTCTCCAGCCGTAAAGGTCCCTGTGCCAGTCGCACACGTGGAAACAGTTCCTTTGGTTGGACGGACGCTCGGCCTGCTCACAGTTGGTGTGCAGCGTGGTCCAGCCATCCACGTGGGCGCACCACACCGCCCGGCTCTGGCTGCCGCCCAGCCCACAGTCACTACCCATGCACCGCCCCCACGGACCTGAAAACACAGGAGAAGGAACCAATGAAACATTGTCAGCACAGTGAGAAACCTCGTTATCTTTGATACTGACCTATCTTCTCATTAAACATCTCTAAAACCAAGAACATCTGAGGCTGAAACACTGATGGTTGTAACTATTTACTGTCAGGATGTAGCAGTTATATCATTAAGATGTCTCCAGTTGATACAGAAGCTGCAGTGAAAGTTCTAACAGATCCAAGCAGGACAGATTTATTCACTATTGGCTTCCTGTAAAATCTACAATAGAATGTAAAGTCCTCCTGTTAGCATACAAAGCTCTGAATTAGATGTTAAAGACCTTTTAGTGTCCAAGAAAGTCCTCTGAGTGTCTAACAGTAGAAGATGAGGCAGAGCATTCAGGTTCCAGTCTCAGTACTGGTTCCCAAGGCTAATGTTAAACCTTCTCATGTAAGAAACTAGCATTAGCATTAACAACATGGATCCTTTTTCATTTCACTAGTTCCTGGTATACCATAATACTGATGCACAGACCACACCATAAGAAACAGGATGTGCTTTGTGGATGTTAATTTTAGTTTAAATAAAAACACTGGATGGAAAAAAAAGCCCAGTTGTGTGAAAATTATGAGAGAAATTGTTTGTGGATCAAAGGAGCTCTGCTAGCCTTAGCTAGCCCCTCAATGCTAAACATGTAGAAGCGGGCACTTCAATGCTAAACATGTAGCAGCTAGTACTTCAATGCTAAACATATGGAAGCTTGCACTTCAATGCTAAATGTGTAGTAGCTAGCACCTCAATGCTAAACATGTAGCATCTTGCACTTCAATGCTAAACAAAAACGTAGGAGCTAGCACCTCAATGCTAAACATGTAGGAGCAAGCACCTCAATGCTAAACATGTAGCAGCTAGCACCTCAATGCTAAATATGTAGTAGCTAGCATCTCAAATCTAAACACATACCAGCTAGCACCTCAATGCTAAACATGTAGAAGCTCACACTTCAATGCTCAACTTAGCAGCGAGCACCTCAATGCTAAAAACGTAGCAGCTAGCACCTAGGCTAAACACGCAACCTAAGTTTTAAAGTGTCAGCATTTTGTGCTTTTCATAACCAAAACCAACAATAGTGTTTTTGTTGGTTTAGTTTTCTGATCAGAGATTTAAAACATAAGGTTAACCACAGGTGTAGGAAAGTTTATGGTTGATGATAGTTATTATTTTTAGATTTACATATTATTATATCATGATTTTATTTGGTGTCAGTGTCATTTATCATTAATAACCTCTGTAAGAAATAATAATTCATTATTATCATATGTTCTTATAGCTATAGGAGCCATTGCTAAAGAGTTAAAGAGCCACAGGTTACAGACCCCTGTCCTAGGGGTACACGTACCCCAGTTTGGGAACCACTAGAATATACAGAAATCTCTACAAACATGTTTAACCTCGGGAATATATATAATATAAACTATTAATGTATTTATTTATTTAATGTTAACCTACTTTTTTAAATACTTTATATTACAAATTAATAAATCTAATTAAATTATTATATTTGTTAGAATTGCTTATATTACCTAATTTTTTTTTTTTACTGTAATAATAAATAATGTTTCTTTCATTTGACTTTTAACTAAATCAAATCACAGTAGTTTATTAAATGAATCAATCTTACAAGTTTATAATCCAATCATGATGTATCTACTGTATCAGCCTCAGGAGATGATGGATGTATGAAGAACATCTCAGAATGTTCATATCTACAGTGTTGTTCTCCTGAGGCTGTTTGATGTCAGACAGACCATCATGTGACACTGAAAACTCTCTATGATTGGACATGTTTAGGGTCTGAGCAACACACACACACACACCACAACACACACACACACACCACACACACACACACACACACACACACACACACACACATGCACGCACGCACGCACGCACGCACACACACACAAAAAACTAAACATATTATTTATACAGAAAGTAAACAAAACAACAGAAATGCATAAAATATACAAAAAGGAAACATATCCTCATCCATCCTCATCCATCCTCATCCATCATCATCCATCCTCATTCATCATCATCCATCCTCATCCATCCACAACCATCGTCATCCATCCTCAACCATCTTCATCCATCCACAAGCATCCTCATACATCCTCAACCATCGTCATCCATCCTCATCCATCCTCAACCATCCTCATACATCCTCATCGATCCACAACCATCCTCATCCATCCACAGCCATCCTCATCCATCCACATCCATCCACAACCATCCTCATCCATCCTCATCCATCCTCAACCATCCTCATCCATCCTCAACCATCCTCATCCATCCTCATCCATCCTCATCCATCCACAACCATCCTCATCCATCCTCATCCATCCTCATCCATCCACAACCATCTTCATCCATCCTCATCCATCCTCAACCATCGTCATCCATCCTCATCCATCCTCAACCATCCTCATACATCCTCATCGATCCACAACCATCCTCATCCATCCACAGCCATCCTCATCCATCCTCATCCATCCACAGCCATCCTCATCCATCCTCATCCATCCTCATCCATCCTCAACCATCCTCATCCATCCTCAACCATCCTCATCCATCCTCATCCATCCTCATCCATCCACAACCATCCTCATCCATCCTCATCCATCCTCATCCATCCTCATCCATCCTCATCCATCCACAACCATCCTCATCCATCCTCATCCATCCTCAACCATCCTCATCCATCCTCAACCATCTTCATCCATCCACAAGCATCCTCATCATCCTCAACCATCCTCATACATCCTCATCGATCCACAACCATCCTCATCCATCCACAACCATCCTCATCCATCCTCATCCATCCTCATCCATCCTCAACCATCCTCATCCATCCTCAACCATCTTCATCCATCCACAAGCATCCTCATCCATCCTCAACCATCCTCATCCATCCTCAACCATCCTCATCCATCCTCATCCATCCTCAACCATCCTCAACCATCCTCATCCATCCACAACCATCCTCATCCATCCTCAACCATCCTCATCCATCCTCATCCATCATCAACCATCCTCATCCATCTTCATCCATCCACAAGCATCCTCATCCATCCTCAACCATCCTCATACATCCTCATCGATCCACAACCATCCTCATCCATCCACAGCCATCCTCATCCATCCTCATCCATCCACAAACATCCCCATCCAGCCTCATCCATCCTCAAACATCCTCATCCATCCTCATCCATCCTCATCCATCCACAACCATCGTCATCCATCCTCATCCATCCTCATCCATCCTCAACCATCCTCATCCATCCTCAACCATCTTCATCCATCCACAAGCATCCTCATCCATCCTCAACCATCCTCATACATCCTCATCGATCCACAACCATCCTCATCCATCCTCATCCATCCACAAACATCCCCATCCATCCTCATCCATCCTCAACCATCCTCATCCATCCTCATCCATCCTCAACCATCCTCATCCATCCTCAACCATCCTCATCCATCCTCAACCATCCTCATCCATCCTCATCCATCCTCAACCATCCTCATTCATCCTCAACCATCCTCATCCATCCTCATCCATCCTCATCCATCCTCATCCATCCTCAACCATCCTCATCCATCCTCATCCATCCACAACCATCCTCATCCATCCTCATCCATCCTCAACCATCCTCATCCATCCTCAACCATCCTCATCGATCCACAACCATCCTCATCCATCCACAGCCATCCTCATTCATCCTCATCCATCCACAACCATCCTCATCCATCCTCATCCATCCTCATCCATCCTCAACCATCCTCATCCATCCTCAACCATCCTCATCCATCCTCATCCATCCTCATCCATCCACAAACATCCCCATCCATCCTCATCCATCCTCAACCATCCTCATCCATCCTCATCCATCCTCATCCATCCACAACCATCCTCATCCATCCACAACCATCCTCATCCATCCTCATCCATCCTCAACCATCTTCATCCATCCACAAGCATCCTCATCCATCCTCAACCATCCTCATACATCCTCATCGATCCACAACCATCCTCATCCATCCACAGCCATCCTCATCCATCCTCATCCATCCACAAACATCCCCATCCATCCTCATCCATCCTCAACCATCCTCATCCATCCTCATCCATCCTCATCCATCCTCATCCATCTTCAACCATCCTCATCCATCATCAACCATCCTCATCCATCCTCGTCCATCCTCAACCATCCTCATCCATCCTCATCCATCCTCATCCATCCTCAACCATCCTCATCCATCCCTTCATCCATCATCAACCATCCTCATCCATCCTCATCCATCCTAAAATAACTCTCTGATGAAAGGCTATGGATACTTTTCCAAGGAGGTAAACCACACAGATGCTCCAGCCCAGAGGCCAGAGTTTTGTGTTTCAGAGAGAGATGGAGGTGAGACGTTTGTCCATCAGATCACATGTGATGGTTCCTGCTGTGAGAAGAATGGATCATTTCTATAAATGACAAACATGTAGACATGACCAGAATGTTCTGACTATTAGTACACTCTAAGAAATGATTCATGGGGTTGTTAGTTGAGCTTAAAATCAAGAGATTTTTCAAACATAAAGACTAAGTAAGTAAGTAAGTAGTATTTATTTATAAAGCGCTTTTCGCAGATAAAATCACAAAGTGCTGTACACAGAAACAATTAACATACATTTACATCACATGTGTAGCATCATAAAAGGGCAGTAAAAATTGAAAATAAAATCTTGTTAACTAAAAGCATTTTTGAAAAGCGAAGTCTTCAAATGTTTTTTAAAAGTGTCCACGCAGTTCATCTCCCGGAGAGACTGGGGCAGACCATTCCAGAGTCTGGGGGCTGCAGCCTGGAACGCCAGGTCTCCTCTGGTTTTAAATTTGGTTTTTGGGAACCTTAGTAGACCCTGACCTGAGGATCGAAGGCTGCGTCCTGAAGTGTAGGGACACAACATGTCTGAAATGTATAGAGGAGCCTGGCCATGAAAAGCCCGGAATGTTAGAACCAGTATTTTATATTCAATCCGGAACTTGACAGGGAGCCAGTGCAGGGAGGAAAGTATCGGGGTAATGTGTGATGTTCTGGACGTACCGGTCAAAAGTCTGGCAGCAGCATTTTGAACCATTTGGAGTTTACACAGGGTCGACTTATTAAAACAGGTAAAAACTGAGTTACAGTAGTCAATGCGGGACGAAATAAAAGCATGGATGACCAGTTCCAGATCAGGTTTGGACAGTAGATGCCTCACTTTTGAGATATTTCTCAGATGGTAAAAACAGTTTTTAGTCAGTTGACGACAGTGGCCCTCCAAAGACATCGATTGGGTTAAACACAACCCCAAGATTTCTGATGCTGGATTTCACTGATGAACCCAAATCACCGAGAGAGTTCTTAATAAGTGGGATCTTTTTATCAGGGGCGATGATCAGAGTTTCAGTTTTGTTGGGGTTTATCTGGAGGTAGTTTGATGAAAACCAGTTTTTGATGCATGAGATACAGTCCAAGAACTCAGTAAAAAGTGAAACTCTGAGTCATTAAAGAGCAGTATAACTGGATATCATCAGCATAAAAATGATAAGAAACATTTTTAAACCACGGATCAACCGACCAAGAGGCATCAGGTACAATAAAAACAAAACAGGCCCCAGAACAGAGCCCTGGGGTACTCCCACATGACAGGGTGGACACATTGGACATTACATTTGTTACATGGACTTATTATAACAAGTTGATAACTTATTTAATAAGTTGGTCCAGCTGAAAATATAGAAAAACTGTCAACTTAAATATGTATACATTTTCAACAAAACGTTTGCATGACCAAAGGGCAAACCCAAAATCAGTTCCACCTTCTTCATTGTCTGAGCTGAATCACAACCGGCAACTGGCAGATGATAAATAACTGAAAAATATAAATTTAAATAAATACTTCCCCACCCCCTCCACCCCCCCCACCTTGGTGTAACACTGCCCTCTCTCTTTTACATCCTCCCTTTAATAAAGTATTTACCCTTCCCTAGGGAGGGCTGGTGATGGTCACAATTATGCAATGAAATAAATACATTTATTTAATTGCAATAAGAAAATATGCATTGCTGTTAAAGATTGCACTTCTTGTAGTGTTAACCTTCAACAGCATGTGCAGACAAAAAAAAAAAAAAAAAAAATTAAATAAATAAACGTAAAATAAGTAAGACAAAATGTTTTTGTAAACGTCTAAGGGCTGAATTTATGTAAGACTTTCCAATCATGCTTTAAGTAGAGATGTTCTCTTTCATAAGTCTTAAAGAGGTGAGGTTCTATTCTGAGGTTTCTTTTGAGGACCTTTGAGCAACCGACCGACCACATTAAACATCCTTTATTTCAAAACAAAAGCACAGGTCATGTGCATAGTAATATGAGCTTTTATTTTGAAGGAAAAAAAAAGGATGTTCTTTCCTAGTGGCAGATTGAGCTGATTTTTATCGTGCAATCACATACATAGAGGAGCCAATGCTTCAGGATTTACACCGTCAGGGGATGGAGATTAATGTGGGTAATGTTTTGAATGAAGTTAAAATTATTATGACTTAGGGAAAAGGACAAAACTCTGGTTCATACTCCGATACAGTAGGTGGCGGAAAATGCACATTTCTCTGATGAGCGCCACCCGCCAATAAACTACAGAAGAAGAAGAAGAAGAAGAAGAAGAAGAAGAAGAGAGGCGCGAGGCTGCGACCGTTAACACCTGTTGGAAAATTTAAAAAAATCAGAAGAAAACAAGAGTTCCTATGGATTATCACTAGGTAAGTACCTGTTTTGATTTATTTTGTTCATAACCGCTACTAACTGTATCAGCAAACGGTACAAGAATTCGTTTTTTTTAACACAGACAAAATTGATATTAAGCTAATTTCGTGATTGTAAATGGTAGACCCTTGGCTGCTTCAGCAGTGACTTCCCTCCGCGAAACAACCGCCCCTCAACCGTTTATTCCTGCCGAGGTGACCGTCAAACACAGACGTCTTCTGTTGCATGGTTCATGTTTTTGTTACTGTGGCAGGCAGCCGAATTATTTTATTATTAAACGTTAATTGTGTCGCTGCAAAGGTTACGAGGGATTGGTGTTTTGTTTGGTCCAAATTTTTATTTATTTATTTATTTTATTTATTTATTTTTTTTTAAAGTTTGCACTACATTGAAGAAGCTAACCTACAGGTTAGCTCCACTCTGCATGGTGATAGCTAATCACTTGACGGTCTCAACTAAACCTGTAACAAATTATTTTATGAGATAAATTTAAGTTTTAAGTCTATACGTGTTGGTCTGTGTTTATGTGCAATGCGTTAAAAACACCGACATTACTTGTAGAGACGCCATAGAAAAGGTTTCCTTTTTGGTAAGGCTGCAGGAGGCCTGGGTATTTTTCTGTTTTGCTATTGAAACACGTAGCATTTTCTGAAGTTAGGAATGATTGAAATGTGTGTGTAGTCAACACAACTTCTGTTGTTTCATTTTCATTATTTTTTTCTTGTTAAATTCACTTGCAGTTGGTTGCTAGCAAATTTTTAGTTTTTTCCAAATTCAATTTAGAAACACATCATAGGCTACAAGTTTTTCTAAATGTGATACTGCACAGGTTTAAAGCACTATAGCTTTGAAATACTAAACAATTGGAAAAAAAAAAAAAAAAAAAAAATCAAGCAGTTTAGACAGAGCTTTGCTTAGTTTTTAAAAATGAATTGGACCTGTAAAATTTGCAAATTTGAAGTGTCAAGAAGAACTGATCTTTTAAAGCATTATAGACTTAGACATGGTCATGGTGGAGAATTTCTCCCTTGCCTCTATTGGGAGTGTTATTGTTCGTTTAAAACATGGGGCAGCCTGAGAACCCATCTGTCAAGAAGCCATTCAACACGTGAGACAGGGACACGCACAGAAGTTCTGTCCTTTAAATGTTCATGTTGTTCTTTAAACACAATCTCCACAAAGAGAATACTTTGAACACATTGGCCGTCATTTAAAAAAGCAGGAAACCGTGTCTTGTGTTTTTGAAAATTGCTCTTTTAAAACAAACATTTATGGAACATTTGCCTCTCATAGGAGCCGGAAACACACTCCTCATTCCCTGGATGACTTCAGGCCTGAGCTCTTGCAGAGGTATGTTAATCCTTCAAATACAGGAGACGATCCTATTGAGGAGGATATGTAGGGTACAGTGAGTGAAGATCCTGAAGATGAAGAAATGAGAGAACTGCCATACTTAATTGAAAAAAATGTTGCCCACCTGCTGCTGAAGATGGAGAGCTTATTCAATGTACCACAAAGGTGTATTGATGAGTTAGTGGAAGAACTTCACTTCATTTCTTCATCAGCTTCAGGTCCTCTTTTAAAAGATATTTTACGGTCATGCTTAAAGAAGCATAATTGTGAGGTTGATGATTTTATCATCTCAGAGATGGCGACAGACCTATGTAAATCTAACCCAATTACATTAGCTCTAGGACATAATGCTCCTCTGTCCACCTCCTACAAAAGAAGAGAGTATTTCAAGGAGCATTTTTCCATGGTGGAACCTATAGAGTACATTCTCAGTGCTAGGGAGAAAAGAAGTTTCCAATATGTACCTATTTTAAAGTCCTTACATGAGGTTTTGAAGAAGAAAGAGATCCAGGATTTGCTCAGACATAGCTCTGAAGCAGACAGCAGGTCTGATACTCACTTCTACAAATCATTTCATGATGGCATACATTTTAAAAACAATACATTGCTATCAGAAAACAATCCAGCCATTTCTCTCATTCTGTATGTGGATGATTTTGAAGTGTGTAATCCACTTGGCACATCAAGAAAAAAACACAAAATTACTGCTGTGTATTGGGTTTTAGCTAATGTGCCACCATTGCTCAGATCCTCGCTGACATCAATCTACCTTGCCATTCTCTGCAAGGCTGATGATGTTAAAAAATTTGGCTATAGTGCTGTGTTAGAACCACTGCTAAAAGACCTTGCCAGCCTAGAAGAAGAGGGGCTTTACATTCCTTCACTAGGTCTTCGAGTCAAAGGTACTGTGTATTGTGTCGTTGCAGATAACCTAGGTGCCCACTCTATCGGAGGGTTTGTGGAGAGCTTCTCAAGTACACACGTCTGCAGGTTCTGTCTTGGTGAAAGATCCCAATTCCAGGTGAGTGAAGTTAAAACAGGAGCATTTTGTCCTCGGACAACACAAGAGCACAAGGTGCATGTTCAGACAGCGCAGAGAGATACAAGTGCATCTCATTGTCATGGAGTAAAGAGACAGTGCCCACTGACTGACAAACTAAAATACTTCAATGTTTTATCTGGCTACCCACCTGATTTGCTACATGATCTATTTGAAGGTATTGTGCCTTTAGAGTTAGCACTATGCCTAAATGCCTTAATCAAAGAGAAATATTTCACACTCAATGAATTAAATAACTTAATCAAAGAGTTCCCATACAGATGGGCAGATAGAACGGATGCACCACAACCAGTTCCACTGACTTTTGCTGCAAGGAAAACTGTTGGTGGGAATGCCCATGAAAACTGGGCTTTGCTTCGCCTCCTTCCTTTGATAGTTGGAGAAAGAATCCCTGAGAATGAACCAGCATGGCTGATCCTTCTGAACCTTAAGGACATAGTTGAGCTTGTCCTTTCTCCTGTTCATACAGACCTCACTATTTGTTTCCTTGACAGCAAGATTTCTGAGCATCGGCAAAGATTCCTGGAAGTTTTCCCTCAGGAAAGACTTATTCCGAAGCATCATTTTCTCGAACACTACCCACACCTGATAAAGGCTTTTGGTCCACTTGTGTCTTTGTGGACTATGCTCTTTGAAGCTAAGCACAGCTTTTTTAAGCGTGTGGTCAGGCATACGCATAGCTTCCGAAACATTCTGTTGTCTCTTGCAGTGAAGCATCAGTTAATGATCGCATACCAACTACATGGCAGTAAAATTGTTAAACCTCTACAGGTAGCAAAACTGTCAACAGTGGATTTGACTGTGCTGAGGGAAGACATTAAGAAAGCAGTGGAATCAAAATTCCCTGGTGAATCATTTGTCCACATGGCAAACACAGGGTGCTACAATGGCACCAGTTACACAACTGGCATGATCTTGGCACATGGCTCAACAGGTGGTCTGCCAGATTTTGTAGAATTGATACAGCTTGTTGTTGTAAATGGGAAGGTTGACTCCATTGTGAAATGTTTAAATTCATGGTATATTGAGCATCTTCGAAGCTATGAGCTTGAAAACACAAGAAGTGTTAAACTAATTGAGCCTAGTGAATTGTTTGACATCTTCCCTATGGCAGCATACAGTGTTGCAGGGAAGCGCATGGTGACCCAGAAGTGCTACATTTATGTACCATAGATGGCAAAGGGGTCAGCATACCATCAAACATGGGACAATACGAGTGTCTCGATTTGCCAGAAGCATGGTATGACTTTTAAACCCAGACCACATTGATTCTCGCTGAGGAGAAGAGGATGTTTGGCTCTTCATGACTCTGCTAATATGGAGATGTAAAAACGTAATCTGAGTTGTAGTTGTCGATCTCAGTATTATGGACCTCATGTTTACATCAAGATGGTAAACTTTGTAGCTTTATTTTTATTACATTATTCTTCAGAGGTAAATGTTAATGTGAACAAAGCTTTCTTCCTATTCTTGTCATTTAGACATAGACATAAATATATTCAACATGTAGTCATAGTATAAGCAGACATATAGGATCTTTTGCAGTAGAGTCTGTAGAAGTATTCTTATGGACACAAACATAACACTTGCTGCGAAGTTTGATGATAAGGAAATGTCACAGTGTAATGTAAAAACCTCTCAGCATACTAGTTTTTATGATAAATGTGATGAAAAGTCTAAGTCCAAAGCTTGTATTTATCTAGAGGACTTTTTAGTGGCCATATTCTTCTCCCATACTAAATGCTTACAGTATGTGATGTGTCTGCACACATTCTATAACCCAAACTGATGTAATGTTTTCTCTTATAGATACCCTGATGTCTTCTCAAGTCAAACTTCGGATCATTCTTCAGGACCACGAAATTCGCAAACTGGATTTACCTCATGAATCCCTGATACTGTGGATGAACTTGAGTCTATTGTGAGAGAGAAATTTGGGCTTGATGGAAAGTTTACCTTGCATTATAAGGATGCTGACTTTGGAGAGGAATATTTTTCTCTTACATCAACAAGTGACATCAAATACAAAGACACCATTAAGGTAGTTGACATTGTTGAACCTCCTGCAGTTACTCTGACCTTTACTGATGTGGACAGTTCTATTGAAAGTGTATTAGTAACCTCGCTCCCTAATTCAGAGAACTCTGTCCATCCTGCTAGCAGTGGCTGCTCTTCTGGATCGCAGGACACACTGATTCTTTCATCACCTGATTGTGTTACTCAGCGTACACAGCGTTGGCCCACTACATTTCCAGTACCTACTTTTGCCTATAACACAGAGCTTGTGCTGGCCTCAGGAAATGAAGCTTTCAAAAAGGATGGAATTCAGCTCAGCTTTGCCACAATCCTTTCAGACATCCTTGAGAAGCTGGCTGAAAGCATCTTTCTGTATGTTGCCTACCCCACAAGTGCACAGTTGAACGATGTTGCTGAGGCACTGATTCAGAAGCATCCTCGCCTTAAAGAACCAGGTTCATATAACGGATGCTATGGATGGCAGCAAAGATTGAAATATAAAATGGCTGGCTATAGATCTAAATTGAGAGGGCTTGGATGCCCTGAGCTTGATGTGAACTCTCTTAAAAAGAAGCAAGCACATGAGAAAGCACCTGCAAAGAATATCAAAAAGCCAAAAAGAGCAGAGGTGAACTATTTACCTCCTCACCCACAAGGAGAAACGGAAGGAACTTTGGAACATGTAAGATTAGAACTCCTTGATGAAGTAAAGAAGAGGAACAACAGCCTGGTCATCAGTGAGAAAATGGCAAAGACATTCTCCATTCGCAGGCAGGAAGTTGCCAATGAAGCACCACCAATCAGTGACTTAACAGACCGATGGCCTGCTCTTTTCGATACAACGCAGGTTAATATTGTTTCAGAAAATTGTTTGCGGTATGTGCAATGTCAGTCAATTTTCTACATTAACAAATCACACCTTTTTATTTGTGTTTTATACAGATAAATGAAGAATTCAGAAGGATCACCACTGTTGGTCTTGAGACAACATTTATGGCAAAACTGGACCAGTATACCCCAAAAATAATGGCCTTGGTGTCCTCAAGAGGAGGAGCTGCAAAAAGGAAGATTCAGCACATAAAGAACATGCTGCTGGAGGTATAAATACATGTAACAGTTCATTTAAAATATAAAAAAGTTAGTTAAATAAATCATAAAGGAATACATAATAGATTTGTATTTAAAATTGTCATTATTCAACACTTCCAAAACGAAAGAATATACAATAATGAATAAATGTTATATTTTTTGATTTGCACATTTCTTTTTAAAGATTTGTTTTTTAAATTCCATTTTCTTGTATTATTTACAGGAACAGTCTGTAGAAAGGAGGAGAGAAGCTGCAATCCGTAGCCTAATGGTGTCCCTGAGAGAACAGGAGGAGGATCTCTTCAAAGAACAGTTGGTAGGTAAATCCAACAGTTCTACTGATAACTTCAGGATTTAACCTGGGCTGTGTTTAGGGATGGTAGACAGTGCAACTGAATAATAACAACTATAATCAGGACAATTTGTGATATATTCAGTAAGTTTTGTTTTTGTCTGAAAGCAAAAGTAAGTTTGAACTGGGCTTTGTGGGCAGTGTTTGTGTTTAAAGTATGCCATTAATATTGTTTGTTTTGCTACTAAATGGCATTCCCTAAACCCAGGTTTAATCCTGAAGTTATCTCTTAAGTTCAGATACACTGCATTTTTGTTGTTTTTATATATGAAAAAAAACACTGACATTGATTCTGACCTACTTATACCAGGATGGTGATGAAGTGATGAATATTGGGTTAGGGTTAGGGTATCTGAACCAGCCAACGCAACGGTGGTGATTGAGGGAGCAGAAGTCCTGGATGGCCTGACTGTCCCGAGAGCATGTGCCTTGCTCATGGGACTAATATATGCATTCAACCTGAGCTACCCAAAAGAACTAAAGAGCACTTTTGAGGCATTTCAAAAGATCTTCGTTGAGCTGGATGCTCTGTGAGCTAGTCCCAAGGTAATGTCTGTAAAAAGTAAACTGCTGTTCTAAAATGTAAGCTGCGTTCTAATTCCACAAATGTTGCACTGTTATATTTGTGTTGGTTTTTGGTGCAACATACAGCACCTGTATTGTTCCCAGTTAGTTATTGATTAGATACACCCAGCTAAAATAAATGCAGTTACATACAACAGTCACTTCATTTAATTATACATTTGAAAAGTAGATTGTAATTTTTTGTACTTTTGAGGTTTTATCAATATTTAGACTTTAACAGAAATACATAGAAAAAACTAAACAACATATACTGTAGCTATAATGCATTATAGTTTTAAAACAAGCACAAACCAAAATCTAGGCAGCATAAAAAATGATAAAGCTGAATCAACAACACTTAAAAAAAACAAAAAAAAAAACTGCATCAATTTTAGCTAGGTATATTTGCATTTGCATATGTTGATTTACACATTTTTTGAACTATTAATGTGTTCGATATATATAGAAACTGTGTTGTACTATTATTCAGGAAGGACGCGTATAGCCATTTGATGTATTTTTTTTCCAAACACCAGCAACATTGTTTTATGCATTCCTTTTATCATGACAGTGTTGTGTTTCCTTATTTTTGTTATTTAACATGCAGAGAGTGACACATTGAATTTAGTTTAGGGGATCAATCTTCCAAAATTCAAATATTAATTTGAATTTAAGTTTTTTTGTGTGTGTGTGTGTTTAACAGCAAACTCCTGCAAATATTTGACCTTTGTGTCTTCATTTGGAGCTCCTCCATGTTTATTTGATAGTTGGCATTTATATACAATAAACCCGTTTGACCATTAAACTGACTGAACTGTATTAATGTTAATAAAATGAATGTTATTGATAAGAAATTGAGGAAACAATTTGAAATATTTGTGATGAGAAATGCAAAACAAATGAGCTGGAATAGCTTAAATTAAGTAAAATGATACCTTAATTTAACATGAACCATTTTATTAAAATTAAGTTGGTTCAGCTTAATTAACTGAGTTTCTAACATTAAAAGTCTTGTTGGATTTACTGAAAAATTTTAGTTGAAATTTATTAAAAAGATTGATGCAAATTGTTACCTTAATTTAATTAAGTGGAGCCTTTGTATTTTTTTTAGAGTGTAGATAGAAAACATATGATTATGCTCCATATTCATATAGGGTCCTATTCTCTAGTCCAGGCTCTTGACACGCCCACCGCACGTAAACAAACCAAAACAGCGTAGTCAGTGAATGAAGGCGTTCTGAAGCAAAGGAGGCGGGGCCATGATGTCATTATGTTTGTGCTGTATAGAAATCATTGAACATGGAGTTTTCCCAACACTTGTAAATGTCATTAAAATATGTGAAAATGATAAAGTTCACTTTTATTTTGAAATGCCTTCATTGATAAACAATACAACAGGATGATTTGATCAGATTATTGATCAGATTATTGATGAGATTATTGATCAGATATTGATCAGATTATTGATCAGATTATTGATGAGATTATTGATCAGATTATTGATCAGATTATTGATCAGATTATTGATCAGATTATTGATCAGATTATTGATGAAATTACTGCAGTGTGAGAATTGGACACATTTTTCTGTCTGAGCCACACTTAAAATCTGAGATTAACAACAGATTAATGCTTATTTGTGTGGAAAACCTGGTTTTATGAACTACTTACATTCCTGCGTTCAGAAATGATCAACAATCATCATCATCATCAATGTTTCACTTGTTTTTTTTTTACTCTTGTAGTGGATCAAACTGTTTTACATCATTTATTAGCTTTTACATTTATAAAAACACTGAAAGATTGTGGACACATTCTATATTTACATTCAGATGACTTATAAATCCTGGAGGATTCACCACAGAACAGTACACTTGTTTTCTGGGTGAAAATAGTTTGTTAATATTCACCCCAAACATGTGATTGAGGTATTTGTGTGTCTTATCAGTGGCTGATTTTAAATAAAAACTGAGCAGATTCATCTTTATTTTGTTTCAAAACTTGACTTCTTTGTTTTTCGTCTGTTTTCCACGATTACAGATAATTAGTGGCCCTAGTTTTATTAAACATGGTCTAGAAAGTATAAAAAGTAATGAAGCAAAAATGGGCTCAAATTGTTCAGTAAATATTATTATTTTCTTCAACGCATCTTACAACCCACGTAGTGTCTTGTGACCCCAAATGGGGTCCTGACCCCAAGGTTGAGAACCCGTGCTGTATACCATGGGTGAAGTCTGGTCCTTGAGAGCTTCTGTCCTGTGTGTTTTCACGTCTATAATGTTTATTGCTGACATTCCAACAGGGAAATCTTTGTTTTCATTGAGGAAAAGGAGAAGTTTGTGTGTAAAGGAGAACAGAGTGTGTTAGCAGGTGTTAGCTTCCCTGTGTTTTCTCTTTAATCCCTCCTGACAGTATAATATCCTGCTATAAGCATAAAGCCTTTTGTGTTGTCGGGGATTAAACCAGGAGGATTTCCCAGATCTCATATGTTTCACTGGAGGAAACAATGGCTGATGCTACAGGTGCTCGTGCACGTACGCACGCACGTAGCCTGTGTCTATGTGAGCTGCTGCAGCCCCAGGAGACGCTTTTCACTTTAGCTTTATTAAGATGAATCGTCCAATCACGTGGTGAGATATCTCACCCTCAGGACGGCCAGAGTAGTGTATAGATTACCACCTCCCACAATGCACCAGGGTTTACGGCGTGTACTCCACCAGCACAACCATGCAGAGGAAGGAGCTCTGGAGACATGCAAGCCTGGCATTACACTATCTACTGTATATGTATAATGTAATTATGATATATCTCACAATCCTTTCACTAGTGCCGCACATGAAAACATTAAAGCTTCACAAATGTTGGTTCTAACAACCTGTGGTCATGTGGGATGTATACATCATCAACCCTAATGTCTATATTTATATATAACACACTTATTATAACAATAATTAATAATAATACACTTTTATTATAACAATAATTATAATAATACACTTTTATTATAACAATAATTATAATAATACACTTTTATTATAACAATAATTATAATAATACACTTTTATTATAACAATAATTATAATAATACACTTTTATTATAACAATAATTATAATAATACACTTTTATTATAACAATAATTAAAATAATATACTTTTATTATAACAATAACTATAATAATACACTTTTATTATAACAATAGTTTTAATAAAATACTTTTATTATAATTATAATAATATACTTTTATTATAACAATGATTATTATAATATACTTTTATTATAACAATAATTATAATAATACACTTTTATTATAACAATAATTTAAAAATATACTTTTATTATAACAAAAGTTATAATAATATACTTTTATTATAACAATAATTATAATAATATACTTTTATTATAACAATAATTATAATAATATACTTTTATTATAACAATAATTATAATAATATACTTTTATTATAACAATAATTAAAAAAATATACTTTTATTATAACAATAGTTATAATAATATACTTTTATTATAACAATAATTAAAAAATATACTTTTATTATAACAATAGTTATAATAATATACTTTTATTATAACAATAATTATAATAATATACTTTTATTATAACAATAATTATAATAATATACTTTTATTATAACAATAATTATAATAATATACTTTTATTATAACAATGATTATAATAATATACTTTTATTATAACAATAATTATAATAATATACTTTTATTATAACAATAATTATAATAATACACTTTTATTATAACAATAATTAAAAAATATACTTTTATTATAACAATAATTATAATAATATACTTTTATTATAACAATGATTATAATATAATACTTTTATTATAACAATAATTATAATAATAGTAATAAATGTTTTTAATGGTTGAAACTAACTGAATCCAGGCTGGTTGTTGCTAATTCAAGCTAATGAGCAGAATGTGTGTCGATGCAGTTTAGAAACAATAGTGCTACTAGCTTAACAATCATTTATAAAACTATGCACATTCATCTCAAATTCACCTTCAGACACAAGAAATATTTATTTAATGTCTAGAATAGATCTGTTCCTATCGGTAAAATGAGGACATTTAGAAGCTAGACATTGATGTTGAACTGGAAACATGAAAAACGTCTCCTCCACATTTATCAGGACTAGAGTTTAGATTCTGGGCCCCAGCCCGACCCTGACCACGACCCTGACCACGACCCTGACCACGACCCTGACCACGACCCTGACCACGACCCTGACCACGACCCTGACCCTGACCCTGACCACGACCCTGACCACGACCCTGACCACGACCCTGACCACGACCCTGACCCTGACCCTGACCACGACCCTGACCACGACCCTGACCACGACCCAAGTTCAGGCTGGGCTCAAACCTCATTTTTAACTTTTAGTTTTTTAATCTGTATTACATTATATTATTTAATAATAAACACAAAAACACTTGTATATTGTTGTGATATTATTTCTAAAGTGTTTCTGTTCGTAGTGTGACAGGATATTAACTGTGTTGTGTTGTGTTCAGTTGTTCACATTCACTGGTGATTATTTACTGATTTTACTCATTCCTCATTTGCTGCTGGAGCTCAGAGAACAAATATGATTGGTTCTTCAGTCAGGTCTGTGTTTCACACATAGACCACCTGGTCTGGTCTACATACTGTAACGGTTCTATGTTCTGGTTATGTTCCATAGTGTGTATTCAGTGGTTAACTGATGCTGACATTTCCCATGTTCATGAAGGCATCATGGCTACTGCAGCTTTCTCTGCCAATGTGTGTCTTTGTTTACATGTGTTCTGAGTGTTGATTGGCTGAGAGGCTGGGAAAGGGCGGGCGTAAGCGGGAAAAGACTAGTGAATAATTGTGTTCCCACGGTAGTGTGTGTATGATGGTGTGAGACGCTTCTTTGTGTGTTTGTTAAGGTTAGCTTAACACATACCCACCAGTAGTCATTATTGTTTGGTTAGCTTAGCACGTAGCCATCAGTTCCTAATGTCTTGGTTAGCTTAGCCCAGGGCTGCCAAGTTTCATAAAATAACAGAGTGACACTTTAATGATCTGATGTGTTCTAATAACGTAAAAAAGTGTCATTTTTTAACATGACTTTGTTTTAACATTGATTTCTACCTTCAGAATGATGTCATCACCTCCATACCAGCAGCTCTCCCTGCACTGTGTCCTCCTAATGATAGTTTTAATCAACCACAAATTACCAATGAAAACTAACAAGAATTTAGACAAAATCCATTTATTAGTCAATATTTCATATGAACAACTGTCCATCATTGATCTGGGGACATGTCTCATGTTGTAGGTGTTTATCACAGATGTTGATGATGACAGAGGCTCCCACTTAAAACACTGTGGCCCAAGGCAGTGCTACCTTTACCTCAGCTCTCCTTGTCTGCAACAGAAAGGACGTCATTAAAAAGATCATCATGTAAAAAACATTCAAACATCAAGTCATTTTTCATTGAATCAATGTCTATAGAAATACACTATTACATACAATAATAATCATAAGAACAGTTCAAATGAACAATAGATTAGACATTTGTTTCATTTACTATGTATTTATGATGATATAACCTACAAGTGTAATTCAGCTACTAGCAGTGTTTATAACACTGCTAGTAGCTGAATAAGAGTTTTAATTATCTTAAGTTAATGTCTAGCATAGACATACACATGTAGGAGTGGGTGATATGGGGAAAATCATATCACGATTTATTTCATTCAAATCATTTAGACTATTTTAAAGTTATTTGCCAATAAAACAAAACAATTCACCTACTTTAAATCATCATCCTAAATGGAAAAAAAGGAATAAAAGATGATTTAATATGGTTCTAAGTATTGTTCTTATAGTCACACAGTTTTTACTTTTGACTAAAGTAGTGTAGCATTAGCATTAGCATCACTTGCTACATAGCAAGGCATCATATCAGTCTAGTGATTTCTATTAGTTATTGAGGTAACGTACACTCATATTAATAAAATACTACTTTAAACAGTGTTTGAACACCTTATTTCACACAGTTTAGACAACAATAGCAGAACATACCTCTGCCCTGTTTAAACTTAGCAGAGAAAAAAACCTGTCATATGTCTGTGTTTGGACCACAGACATATGACACAGACACGGCAGCGCAAGGGTTAAAAAGTGAACTACAGATTTAGTGAATCCTCCTCATTGGTTGAAATGGCATGGGAGGGAAAGACTCAGAGACCCCAGGCTCTGTCACACACACACACACACACACACACACACACACACACACACACACACACACAGCAATATAAACAGTGAACATAATTAGGTAGATACATACCATCTCAGACGGCGTCTGTCCTTTAGAAACACTTTCTTTCTGAAAACATGTCGACGAATCGCTGCGTGTTGTGTGAGGTGTCGTTAGACCCGCCTTACGTTGCTTCTGATTGGTTTATTATTGTGTGGTGCCTGCTGTGGTTGGTTAGATTTAGGCACAAAGAGACATGGATTGGTTATCTCAGTCAATCACAGATACTCGAGCTACGGCAAGTCATGAGGACCAAAAATAAATAGAGTATTGAATGGGAAAATATCAGCGTGAGAAATGTCGTGTGGCGTGTGGTGTGAGAATGGGTTAAATTGTGTGACGGTTACACTCAAAGGGTGAGGTTTGGCAGCTCTGTATTAGCACATAGCCACCATTCACCAATGTTTGGGTTAGCTTAAAGCTACTTGCAATTAACGCCAACAATAGAAACAGGAAACTGCCAAATTCCGCAATAATAAAACACCGGAAATTGGGGGTATTTCAGACAGTTAATAACTCTAAACTAATTTGGGACTCAATATCAAAACCAAAAGGAATTTTATGTGGACATTTAAATATACAAAATATCAAGTGGAAAAAGTGATGGAATCCACCACCGACTTCCTTTTTTTTTTTTTTTTTTTTTTTTTTTTCACTTGTCTGCACATTCTGTCAAAGGTCAACACTACAAGAAGTTCAATCATTATGAGACAGCAATGCATGTTTTGTTATTGCAATAAAATAAATTGATTTATTTTATTGCCTAATTGTGACCATCACCAGCCCTCCCTAAGGAAGGGTAAGAAAACTTTTATTATAGGGAGGATATAAAAAGGGAGATTGGTGTTACACCTAAGTGGAGAGGGAGGGGAGGAGAGACTAAAGATAGGAAATATAAAGGGTGGGAAAGAATAGATTGTTTTGCAGTGAGGGTGAGATGTGAAGTTGTAGAATATATTGTGTTTATTATGTTGTGTAATCCAGCCAGTTTAGTGACAAGTGTGAAGCTTAGCTATAATGTTGGTGGCTGTGAACAGGGGGAATGAGTGAGTGGTAGTACCTAAAGCAGGTATTTGGGATTAACGTGTCTAAAGTTAAGCCCAGTATGAGTTTTATCCCACATCCCAAGGCGTGCCAGTGCATTGTATACCAGTGTATGTGCAAAAAACCGTTACCACAAACCCAGGAACTGCCCCGGGCCCGCAGATGCAGCCAGGCCAGCAGAAAGAGTGGGGGCCAGGGAGCCCCAGGTAACCTCCCCATGGCTGAGCAACTGCCCAGACGCCCCCAAAATCTGAGGCCGAGAGGCAGCCACCGCACCCCACACACACATCCGAGGAAGCCCCAAGCAGCCGAGCACCCAGCGCATCCCGCCAAAGACCCCAACCCCCAACCCCAAGGCCCCCCGCCAGCATCCCCCCCCACACACACCCACACTCAAGCACCCAACCCCCAAGGGGAGGGCCCACAGAGTCCCCCGCCAGAGACCCCAGCAGATGAGTCAATGCCCACGCCCAGCAGACGGCCAGAGCCCGTTCGGCTCGGCGGGCCCAGAGCCAGCAGGGACCGGCCCCAAGGCCAGAAGGACCCGGAACGGAAGCAGCACCGAGAGCAGCGCCCCCAGGGACAGCGACCACGCCCACAGTTGCCGAGGGCACCAAGGGGATGCTGCAAGTTGCCCCGCCGGCCTCCAGGCGCACCGACCAAGCACCCCAGAGCGCACCAGATCGCCTTTCCTTGATGCCGCCCGCGCGATGAGCCCTAGACAGAGCACCACCCCGGAGTGCCAAACAACCCCGCCCCAACCCCGACGCAGACGCCAGCACCCCCCAGCGCGCCCACCCCCCACACCGGCGCGGCAGGCCAGCCCGGACCAACACGCCGCGAGGCACGCCCCCAAGGCAACTAGGAGACGAGACAAGCTCCAAGCCCCACCCGTAGAGGAGGGGCACTCCCACACCCCACCAGGCCGGCGGCGCCCGGAGAGACCCCGCAAAGAGAGCCCCCAGCAACACCCCTCCACGCCCCCCAAAAACCCACCGCCCTGCCACGCCCGACAGCACACTCCCGATCCCCACACGGCGGTGCTCCCCATCCAACCTATGTGTATATATGTGTATGTGGTGCAATAGCTCTGGAGGGTGGAAGTGGTTGTCCCACCCTGCGGCGGGTGGTGTGTTGAGGTGTAATTAAAATTGGAGGGATTAGTAGGGCAGCCAGAGGTGGGAGTGCCACCCCTGTGCCACTACTTAGTAGCACAGGCGGTGGCCCCCTCCACCCCCAGCCCCACCATCCAGCCCCCCAAGAGTTGGGTATGTGAGTGTGGTACAACAAGTGGGTGAGCCAGACCAGCTGGGAGTGTGTGAAAGGAAGTGTCATGTCGGAGGCCTGTCCGGTAGGAGCCCGGAGAGGGTAGATGGCGCAGACGGGCACGCGGCAGCAGCAAGCAGCACAACCGGAGACCCCCCACGGCACCCCCCAAACCATGCCGGCCATATGGAGCGTGGCAGGACCCCCCCCCCCCAAGCGGAGCCAGGCACCAGCCACATCCTCCAGCAGTCCAGGAGGCGACCCCCGCCGCCAGCCGGCCCAGAGCAGCCCGCCCCACCAAAGCAGGTGGCGGCCGAGCAGGAGAGAGGCCAGCTCCCACACCAGGGCTTCCTAATCCTTTCTGAGACATGGCTCCATCAAACCTCACCCTCCACAATAATATCTATATCCGGTTATAAAATGTTTAGTAAAGACAGACAGGGTTCAAAGGGAGGGGGGGTCATGATTTATGACAAGAACACTTTTAACTGCAATGAAATTCAGGTCACAGATGAGAATGATTTGTAATTTCTTGGTTTAAATGTAACATTGTCACAGAAAATGTCCTTCATTCTTGTGGTTATTTATAGACCTCCATCAAATGCAATTTTTTATGAAAAGCTGGACATTTTATTAAAACAACTCAACCCTGAAAAAGAACTTATAATAGAGCGGGACCTACTTTTTTATCAGGAAAAACCTAATAAAGGTGATGGTTCAGGTGATTAAAGACCCTACGATAATTACAAACTCTACAAACACTCAGATTGACTTAGCTTTCACAAACACGCCAGAAAGGATTTTGAAATCATACATTAAGTTTACTGGATTGTCTGATCACAATCTCATAATGGTCACCAATAAATGAAATAAAAAGCATTTCAAACCTTTTCCAGCCACAGAATCATTTATGATACCAAAGCAGGAACAACAAACCTCCATAGATTCAATCCATGATGTAAATTGGGATGAATTACACTAACACTAACCCATAAACTTGGACAAGGATTGTTCTCAATTCTCTAACAAAATACAGAAAATTATTACACAATTTACACGGAATATTAAATTAAGAGTTAAAAAATGTTCTTCCCTGTTTAAATGGATCTATTCTGAAAATGAAGAATTAACGAGATCATTTTTTGAAGTTGTAAAACCAGGATATAACAGCCATCAGTTTATCTCATTAACAAACAGAGTAGAGAAAGAAATAAGAAAATCTAAAGCTGACTTTTTCATTTCTGCTTTAAATAGTGCATGAGGAAATTATACAATAACCTGGAATTATGTTAAAAAACTGACAAAACAAATGCAAATTGAAATAAATGGAAATATTTCAACAGAACCCGAAGTAATCATTGATGTCTTTAAATACTACTTTATTAAATGTGTAAAAGAAATGTCTAAGAACTTTACAGTAAATCAAAAAAAAGAATGTCTGCATCATCATCATCATCATCATCATCATCATCATCATCATCATCATCATCATCATCATCATCATCAATTACGTGCTACGCTAAACAAACATGTGGACTGGTGCCTATGTGCTAAGCTAAACAAACATGTGGACTGGTGGCTACATGCTAAGCTAAACAAACATGTGGACTGGTGGCTATGTGCTAAGCTAAACAAACATGTGGACTGGTGGCTATGTGCTAAGCTGAACAAACATGTGGACTGGTGGCTATGTGCTAAGCTAAACAAACATGTGGACTGGTGACTATGTGCCAAGCTAAACAAACATGTGGACTGGTGGCTACGTGCTAAGCTAAACAAACATGTGAACTGGTGGCTACGTGCTAAGCTAAAAAAAAGGTGGACTGGTGGCTACGTGCTAAGCTAAACAAGCATGTGGACTGGTGGCTATGTGCTAAGCTAAAAAAAAGGTGGACTGGTGGCTACATGCTAAGCTAAACAAGCATGTGGACTGGTGGCTATGTGCTAAGCTAAACAAACATGTGAACTGGTGGCTACGTGCTAAGCTAAAAAAAAGGTGGACTGGTGGCTACATGCTAAGCTAAATAAACATGTGGACTGGTGACTATGTGCTAAGCTAAACAAACATGTAGACTGGTGGCTACATGCTAAGCTAAATAAAGATGTGGACTGGTTGCTACGTGCTAAGCTATACAAACATGTGGACTGGTGGCTACGTGCTAAGCTAAACAAACATGTGGACTGGTTGCTACGTGCTAAGCTAAACAAACATGTGGACCTGTTGCTACGTGCTAAGCAAAACAAACATGTGAACTGGTGGCTACATGCCAAGCTAAACAAACATGTGGACTCGTGGCTACGTGCTAAGCTAAACAAACATGTGGACTGGTTGCTACGTGCTAAGCTAAACAAACATGTGGACTGGTTGCTACGTGCTAAGCTAAACAAACATGTGGACTACTGGCTACATGCTAAGCTATACAAACATGTGGACTGGTGGCTACGTGCTAAGCTAAACAAACATGTGGACTGGTTGCTACGTGCTAAGCTAAACAAACATGTGGACTGGTTGCTACGTGCTAAGCTAAACAAACATGTGGACTGGTGGCTACGTGCCAAGCTAAACAAACATGTGGACTGGTGGCTACGTGCTAAGTTAAACAAACATGTGGACTGGTGGCTATGTGCTAAGCTAAACAAACATGTGGACTGGTGGCTGTGTGCTAAGCTAAACAAGCATGTGGACTGGTGGCTACGTGCTAAGCTAAATAAACATGTGGACTGGTGACTATGTGCTAAGCTAAATAAACATGTGGACTAGTAACTACGTGCTAAGCTAAACAAACATGTGGACTGGTGGCTACGTGCTAAGCTAAACAAACATGTGGACAGGTGGCTGTGTGCTAAGCTAAACAAGCATGTGGACTGGTGGCTACGTGCTAAGCTAAATAAACATGTGGACTAGTGACTACGTGCTAAGCTAAACAAACATGTGGACTGGTTGCTACGTGCTAAGCTAAACAAACATGTGGACTGGTTGCTAGGTGCTAAACTAAACAAACATGTGGACAGGTTGCTACGTGCTAAGCTAAACAAATATGTGGACTGGTTGCTACGTGCTAAGCTAAACAAATATGTGGACTGGTTGCTACGTGCTAAGCTAAACAAACATGTGGACTGGTGGCTATATGCTAAGCTATACAAACATGTGGACTCGTGGCTACGTGCTAAGCTAAACAAACATGTGGACTGGTTGCTACATGCTAAGCTAAAAAAACATGTGAACTGGTGGCTACGTGCTAAGCTAAAAAAAAAGGTGGACTGGTGGCTACGTGCTAAGCTAAACAAGCATGTGGACTGGTGGCTACATGCTAAGCTAAATAAACATGTGGACTGGTGACTATGTGCTAAGCTAAACAAACATGTAGACTGGTGGCTACATGCTAAGCTAAACAAACATGTGAACTGGTGGATACATGCTAAGCTAAACAAACTTGTAGACTGGTGGCTACATGCTAAGCTAAACAAACATGTGGACTGCTGGCTACGTGCTAAGCTAAACAAACATGTGGACTGGTTGCTACGTACTAAGCTAAACAAACATATGGACTGGTTGCTACGTGCTAAGCTAAACAAACATGTGGACTGGTTGCTACGTGCTAAGCTAAACAAACATGTGGACTGGTTGCTACGTGCTAAGCTAAACAAAGATGTGGACTGGTGGATACATGCTAAGCTAAACAAACATGTGGACTGGTGGCTACGTGCTAAGCTAAACAAACATGTGGACTGGTGGCTAAATGCTAATCTCAACAAACATGTGGACTGGTGGCTAAATGCTAATCTCAACAAACATGTGGACTGGTGGCTATGTGCTAAGCTAAACAAACATGTGGACTGGTGGCTATGTGCTAAGCTAAACAAAGATGTGGACTGGTGGATACATGCTAAGCTAAACAAACGTGTGGACTGGTGGCTATGTGCTAAGCTAAACAAATGTGTAGACTGGTGGCTATGTGCTAAGCTAAACAAACATGTGGACTGGTTGCTACGTGCTAAGCTAAACAAACATGTGGACTGGTTGCTACGTGCTAAGCTAAACAAACATGTGGACTGGTTGCTACGCACTAAGCTAAACAAACATGTGGACTGGTTGCTACGTGCTAAGCTAAACAAACATGTGGACTAGTGGCTACGTGCTAAGCTAAACAAACATGTGGACTGTTTGCTACGTGCTAAGCTAAACAAACATGTGGACTGGTGGCTACGTGCTAAACTAAACAAACATGTGGACTGTTTGCTACGTGCTAAGTTAAACAAACATGTGGACTGGTGGCTACGTGCTAAACTAAACAAACATGTGGACTGGTTGCTACGTGCTAAGCTAAACAAACATGTGGACTGGTTGCTACGTGCTAAGCTAAACAAACATGTGGACTGGTGGCTATATGCTAAGCTATACAAACATGTGGACTCGTGGCTACGTGCTAAGCTAAACAAACATGTGGACTGGTTGCTACGTGCTAAGCTAAACAAACATGTGGACTGGTTGCTACGTGATAAGCTAAACAAACATGTGGACTGGTGGCTACATGCTAAGCTATACAAACATGTGGACTGGTGGCTGTGTGCTAAGCTAAACAAGCATGTGGACTGGTGGCTACGTGCTAAGCTAAATAAACATGTGGACTGGTGAATATGTGCTAAGCTAAACAAACATGTGGACTGGTGGCTACGTGCTAAGCTAAACAAACATGTGGACTGGTGGCTACGTGCTAAGCTAAACAAACATGTGGACTGGTTGCTACGTGCAAAGCTAAACAAAAATGTGGACTGGTTGCTACGTGCTAAGCTAAACAAACATGTGGACTGGTGGCTACGTGCTAAGCTAAACAAACATGTGGACTGGTGGCTACGTGCTAAACTAAACAAACATGTGGACTGGATGCTACTTACTAAGCTAAACAAACATATGGACTGGTGGCTACGTGCTAAGCTAAACAAACATGTGGACTGGTTGCTACGTGCTAAGCTAAACAAACATGTGGACTGGTTGCTAGGTGCTAAACTAAACAAACATGTGGACAGGTTGCTACGTGCTAAGCTAAACAAATATGTGGACTGGTTGCTACGTGCTAAGCTAAACAAACATGTGGACTGGTGGCTATATGCTAAGCGATACAAACATGTGGACTCGTGGCTACGTGCTAAGCTAAACAAACATGTGGACTGGTTGCTACGTGCTAAGCTAAACAAACATGTGAACTGGTGGCTACGTGCTAAGCTAAAAAAAAAGGTGGACTGATGGCTACGTGCTAAGCTAAACAAGCATGTGGACTGGTGGCTACATGCTAAGCTAAATAAACATGTGGACTGGTGACTATGTGCTAAGCTAAACAAACATGTAGACTGGTGGCTACATGCTAAGCTAAACAAACATGTGAACTGGTGGATACATGCTAAACTAAACAAACTTGTGAACTGGTGGATACATGCTAAGCTAAACAAACTTGTAGACTGGTGGCTACATGCTAAGCTAAACAAACATGTGGACTGCTGGCTACGTGCTAAGCTAAACAAACATATGGACTGGTTGCTACGTGCTAAGCTAAACAAACATGTGGACTGGTTGCTACGTGCTAAGCTAAACAAACATGTGGACTGGTTGCTACGTGCTAAGCTAAACAAAGATGTGGACTGGTGGATACATGCTAAGCTAAACAAACGTGTGGACTGGTGGCTACGTGCTAAGCTAAACAAACATGTGGACTGGTGGCTAAAAGCTAATCTCAACAAACATGTGGACTGGTGGCTATGTGCTAAGCTAAACAAACGTGTGGACTGGTGGCTATGTGCTAAGCTAAACAAATGTGGAGACTGGTGGCTATGTGCTAAGCTAAACAAACATGTGGACTGGTTGCTACGTGCTAAGCTAAACAAACATGTGGACTGGTTGCTACGTGCTAAGCTAAACAAACATGTGGACTGGTTGCTACACACTAAGCTAAACAAACATGTGGACTGGTGGCTACGTGCTAAGCTAAACAAATGTGTAGACTGGTGGCTATGTGCTAAGCTAAACAAACATGTGGACTGGTTGCTACGTGCTAAGCTAAACAAACATGTGGACTAGTGGCTACGTGCTAAGCTAAACAAACATGTGGACTGTTTGCTACGTGCTAAGCTAAACAAACATGTGGACTGGTGGCTACGTGCTAAACTAAACAAACATGTGGACTGTTTGCTACGTGCTAAGCTAAACAAACATGTGGACTGGTGGCTACGTGCTAAACTAAACAAACATGTGGACTGGTTGCTACGTGCTAAGCTAAACAAACATGTGGACTGGTTGCTACGTGCTAAGCTAAACAAACATGTGGACTGGTGGCTATATGCTAAGCTATACAAACATGTGGACTCGTGGCTACGTGCTAAGCTAAACAAACATGTGGACTGGTTGCTACGTGCTAAGCTAAACAAACATGTGGACTGGTTGCTACGTGATAAGCTAAACAAACATGTGGACTGGTGGCTACATGCTAAGCTATACAAACATGTGGACTGGTGGCTGTGTGCTAAGCTAAACAAGCATGTGGACTGGTGGCTACGTGCTAAGCTAAATAAACATGTGGACTGGTGACTATGTGCTAAGCTAAACAAACATGTGGACTGGTGGCTACGTGCTAAGCTAAACAAACATGTGGACTGGTGGCTACGTGCTAAGCTAAACAAACATGTGGACTGGTTGCTACGTGCAAAGCTAAACAAAAATGTGGACTGGTTGCTACGTGCTAAGCTAAACAAACATGTGGACTGGTGGCTACGTGCTAAGCTAAACAAACATGTGGACTGGTTGCTACGTGCTAAGCTAAACAAACATGTGGACTGGTGGCTATATGCTAAGCGATACAAACATGTGGACTCGTGGCTACGTGCTAAGCTAAACAAACATGTGGACTGGTTGCTACGTGCTAAGCTAAACAAACATGTGAACTGGTGGCTACGTGCTAAGCTAAAAAAAAAGGTGGACTGGTGGCTACGTGCTAAGCTAAACAAGCATGTGGACTGGTGGCTACATGCTAAGCTAAATAAACATGTGGACTGGTGACTATGTGCTAAGCTAAACAAACATGTAGACTGGTGGCTACATGCTAAGCTAAACAAACATGTGAACTGGTGGATACATGCTAAACTAAACAAACTTGTGAACTGGTGGATTTATGCTAAGCTAAACAAACTTGTAGACTGGTGGCTACATGCTAAGCTAAACAAACATGTGGACTGCTGGCTACGTGCTAAGCTAAACAAACATATGGACTGGTTGCTACGTGCTAAGCTAAACAAACATGTGGACTGGTTGCTACGTGCTAAGCTAAACAAACATGTGGACTGGTTGCTACGTGCTAAGCTAAACAAAGATGTGGACTGGTGGATACATGCTAAGCTAAACAAACGTGTGGACTGGTGGCTACGTGCTAAGCTAAACAAACATGTGGACTGGTGGCTAAAAGCTAATCTCAACAAACATGTGGACTGGTGGCTATGTGCTAAGCTAAACAAACGTGTGGACTGGTGGCTATGTGCTAAGCTAAACAAATGTGGAGACTGGTGGCTATGTGCTAAGCTAAACAAACATGTGGACTGGTTGCTACGTGCTAAGCTAAACAAACATGTGGACTGGTTGCTACGTGCTAAGCTAAACAAACATGTGGACTGGTTGCTACGCACTAAGCTAAACAAACATGTGGACTGGTGGCTACGTGCTAAGCTAAACAAATGTGTAGACTGGTGGCTATGTGCTAAGCTAAACAAACATGTGGAGTGGTTGCTACGTGCTAAGCTAAACAAACATGTGGACTGGTTGCTACGTGCTAAGCTAAACAAACATGTGGACTGGTTGCTACGCACTAAGCTAAACAAACATGTGGACTGGTGGCTACGTGCTAAGCTAAACAAACATGTGGACTAGTGGCTACGTGCTAAGCTAAACAAACATGTGGACTGTTTGCTACGTGCTAAGCTAAACAAACATGTGGACTGGTGGCTACGTGCTAAACTAAACAAACATGTGGACTGGTTGCTACGTGCTAAGCTAAACAAACATGTGGACTGGTTGCTACGTGCTAAGCTAAACAAACATGTGGACTGGTGGCTATATGCTAAGCTATACAAACATGTGGACTCGTGGCTACGTGCTAAGCTAAACAAACATGTGGACTGGTTGCTACGTGCTAAGCTAAACAAACATGTGGACTGGTTGCTACGTGATAAGCTAAACAAACATGTGGACTGGTGGCTACATGCTAAGCTATACAAACATGTGGACTGGTGGCTGTGTGCTAAGCTAAACAAGCATGTGGACTGGTGGTGGTTACGTGCTAAGCTAAATAAACATGTGGACTGGTGACTATGTGCTAAGCTAAACAAACATGTGGACTGGTGGCTACGTGCTAAGCTAAACAAACATGTGGACTGGTGGCTATGTGCTAAGCTAAACAAACATGTGGACTGGTTGCTACTTGCAAAGCTAAACAAAAATGTGGACTGGTTGCTACGTGCTAAGCTAAACAAACATGTGGACTGGTGGCTACGTGCTAAGCTAAACAAACATGTGGACTGGTGGCTACGTGCTAAACTAAACAAACATGTGGACTGGATGCTACTTACTAAGCTAAACAAACATATGGACTGGTGGCTACGTGCTAAGCTAAACAAACATGTGAACTGATGGCTACGTGCTAAGCTAAAAAAAACATCTGGACTGGTGGCTACGTGCTAAGCTAAACAAACATGTGGACTGGTGGCTACGTGCTAAGCTAAATAAACATGTGGACTGGTGGCTATGTGCTAAGCTAAACAAACGTGGACTGGTTGCAACGTGCTAAGCTAAACAAACATGTTGACTGGTGGCTACATGCTAAGCTAAACAAACGTGTGGACTGGTGGCTACGTGCTAAGCTAAACAAACATGTGGACTGGTGGTTACATGCTAAGCTAAACAAACATGTGGACTGGTGGCTACGTGCTAAGCTAAACAAACATGTGGACTGGTGGCTACATGCTAAGCTAAACAAACGTGTGGACTGGTGGCTATGTGCTAAGCTAAACAAACGTGTGGACTGGTGGCTATGTGCTAAGCTATACAATTATGTGGACTGGTGGCTACATGCTAAGCTAAACAAATGTGTGTACTGGTGGCTATGTGCTAAGCTAAACAAACATGTGGACTGGTTGCTACGTGCTAAGCTAAACAAACATGTGGACTGGTTGCTACGTGCTAAGCTAAACAAACATGTGGACTGGTGGCTACATGCTAAGCTATACAAACATGTGGACTGGTGGCTACGTGCTAAGCTAAACAAACATGTGGACTGGTTGCTACGTGCTAAGCTAAACAAACATGTGGACTGGTTGCTACGTGCTAAGCTAAATAAACATGTGGACTGGTGGCTACGTGCCAAGCTAAACAAACATGTGGACTGGTGGCTACGTGCTAAGTTAAACAAACATGTGGACTGGTGGCTGTGTGCTAAGCTAAACAAGCATGTGGACTGGTGGCTACGTGCTAAGCTAAATAAACATGTGGACTGGTGACTATGTGCTAAGCTAAACAAACATGTGGACTGGTGGCTACGTGCTAAGCTAAACAAACATGTGGACTGGTGGCTACGTGCTAAGCTAAACAAACATGTGGACTGGTTGCTACGTGCAAAGCTAAACAAACATGTGGACTGGTTGCTACGTGCTCAGCTAAACAAACATGTGGACTGGTGGCTACGTGCTAAGCTAAACAAACGTGTGGACTGGTGGCTACGTGCTAAACTAAACAATTATGTGGACTGGTGGCTACATGCTAAGCTAAACAAATGTGTGGACTGGTGGCTATGTGCTAAGCTAAACAAACATGTGGACTCGTGGCTACCTGCTAAGCTAAACAAACATGTGGACTGGTGGCTACGTGCTTAGCTAAACAAACGTGTAGACTGGTGGCTATGTGCTAAGCTATACAAACATGTGGACTGGTGGCTACCTACTAAGCTAAACAAATATGTCGACTGGTGGCTACATGCTTAGCTAAACAAACGTGTAGACTGGTGGCTATGTGCTAAGCTAAACAAACATGTGGACTCGTGGCTACCTGCTAAGCTAAACAAACATGTGGACTCGTGGCTACGTGCTTTGCTAAACAAACGTGTAGACTGGTGGCTGTGTGCTAAGCTAAACAAACATGTGGACTGGTGGCTACATGCTAAGCTAAACAAACTGCTCTCGTTCCTTCCCAGTCGCAGAGGAAGAATTATTGAAATTATTTACTGTAATTTGTGAACACAAACATTTCTCCTGATGTTTTAATCCTGGTCGTTCTGTTCTGTGAGTGTTTTTTAATCCTTCCAATCACTGTTATTTTTAGGTGAGAAGTTGAGGTGGTGAGTCAAAGCTGTAGACACACACAGTGTTGTGTTTTGTTTTTGTTTTATAGAAGATGAGCAACAAGAGAGAAATGTGGTGATGTGATTTCCATTTGTTCAAATAACAACTCGTCAGCGCAGGACGGTTGAATGGTTGGATGAATGAATTGTTGAACGGTTGGATGTTTGGATGTAGCGTTGAATGGTTGGATGTTGGATGTTGAATGGTTGGATGTTGGATGGTTGGAGGGTTGGATGCAGCGTTGAATGGTTGGATGTAGAATGGTTGGATGCAGCTCACAGACTCACTGCTGATTGTCAAAGTGCTGAGATGAGGATGAGTTTACTGTAACGGAAACAGATTAACCTCAGTCTGACCCCAAAATACTACCCACAGCTCTATGTGTGTGTGTGTGTGTGTGTGTGTGTGTGTGTGTGTGTGTGTGTGTGTGTGTGTCAGCTGTAGAGAGAAATAAAAAACACTAAAAACAAAGGAGAAAAACTGTGTTTGATGGACACACACACACACACACAGTATAATTACTCCTATCTGAAGCTAAAACTAGTGATCAAACATCTGGATGATGATGTGACACTAGGAATCCTCATTCCTCACAGACAGAATGCTATGCTAGGCTAAGCTAGGCTAAGCTAAACTCCCTGTGGGACACAGAGCTAGAAGTATTTGGACACCCTGAGACGTGGAACACAAACACATTATTATCACTAATATATGAAATAAAGGGTCGTAAACCAGTTGTGTCCCTAAATCCTTTAGTGACCCAGTTTTCTCAGATTGCAGCAATGACTAGTGCACATGCAGAACTGGTGGAGACCGCCCTATTTAAATGAGCGTTTTGCTCGTTTAATGTGGAGACGTGAGCGCACAGAAGCACACAATGACATTTAAGGAAGTTAAATTGGAAACAGATGAACTTCTCTCTCTGCTGCACAAACATTTAATAATGTAGAAAACTAAAAAAAAAACAAATGTAAATGTAAATAAATAAAAGCTAATTATATTTTTCCTCTTCATTTCATGTGGGTTCTCATCAGGTCCTGTAACTTTGCTCTGATCAGTCCATGAAAAATAGTCAGATTATAACAGAAACCTATTGATCTACTATTGATCTAAGTTATTACAGCTACACAGTCTGTATTATTTGAAGATGATCTACTGATCATCATCCAGTAGGTCTGAGCTCCTGAGTAGTGCTGAGTCACCACACTCATATACCATCACTGCATAAATTAAGCTTCTGATCAGCTGATTCTGACCTGATGCTCCTCCCATCAACGCCACCGTGGGCGTGCAGCTTTACTCACACTTTATTTTCTCATTCAGTAGATGTTGATATTGACTATTGTTTTATTTGAATTATTTTCTTACACTAGAAAGCTTCACTGGAGCTGTTTTCCATCTCTGCTGTGTTTTCTGTCCACATTTACTGCAGCTGATCTCTGCGTGTGTGTGTGTGTGTGTGCGCACCTGCTTGTCAGTTGTACTATTTTGTGGTAAAACAATCACCGCAAACAGTTCCAGATTTGATTAATTGGATTGCACCCACTGCTTTTATTTATTTGCATTTCCTCCTCCCATTTATTTCCGCCCCTTAAAAGCTCCGCCTACTTTACATTTTCATCAGAGGGAAATGCGCTAAATGGAACGAAGGTGCATTTTTATGCCCTGAAGACGCACAGTCCTGGTTCCCTGGTGTTTGTTTCCCTTATAGCACATGAAGTGACGTTTGCACACGTATTAAAACCCCTAAACCTTTAGTGAATCTGCCCCTGAGAAAGGTAGAATAAATAGATTCAGTGATAAATTATATAATATATTTCACTGTGCGATTATTGTATTGATTGTTTTCATGAAAAAAAACATTTCATTGTGCACTTTATTGTATATATTCAGCTAAGCTGGCAGCAGCAAAAGAGCAGAACGAGGCTCACAGAGGAATTTATTTACTATTTACATTTTTCTTCTGAGAAATGATACGATTCTTCATCATCAAACTATCATTTACCATCTGACTCTGAGGTAATCATCTACTGCTTTTTTATTTGCTAAAGCTAACTAGCTTACTTCACCAGTCACACTGTTATCAGTCCTGATAAAATACATCAAAGAACAAAACAACAAAGAAAGAACACGATGAGCTTCCATCAAGAAATCAAAATCAAAATCACCAAAATGAAGAGGTCAACTCACCCCCACATCTCAGGACTGGTTCTCATTGGGTGAGAAATGAAATAATATAAATGGATTTGTTTACTTTAACTCTTTATTATTTTATTTTTGTCTCTTTAATTTCCTGCAGGAATATCAGCTCTATTTTAATCCACCAGATATAGATGTTTTCACTGGATAATAATAAATACAAAAGCGCTATATAAAATTAATTTATTTTCTAATTTATTATTATTATTATTATTATTATTATTATTATTATTATTATTATTATTATTATTATTATTATTATTATTATTATTATTACAACATATGACACATTTTGGCTACAAACATTTGATATTATTTACAGTTCTCCTTTTGAACTTGAACAACTTGATCCAAAACTAATTCATACATAAAACAAATAATAATCCTGTTAAAAAGAAAATATAAACCAAAAGTACAGCTGCACTAATTGTTATTATTTAAACGGTAAAGCTTTAGTTTAGCCTTTGTTTACGGTTCCAGGTAATATTGCAATACTGAAGCCTTTTATTATTAGGGTCCGATGTCCCAGAATGGGACAGAGGAACCTATTGTTTTCGCTTTTATTTACTATTATTATTATTATTATTATTATTATTATTATTATTATACGACGACTGTCCAGCCATAAACAAAACTCCATAACCAATTTACCCATAATGCCTTGCGTTCTCAGAGGGCGCCGCTTCTGTGGTCGTCCTACACGAGCAGCTGTAGCGGACAGACGATATGTCGTGTTGACTTCAAAACACTGTAGGATGAATCTTATTAGATGGAAGCACATTGCTATGGCAAATAGAGCAGGCTGTGAAAAGTGGGAGGGGCCTATCATGACAGGAAAATCTTTCGCCATTTCTTGGTAAATGCAATATCTCAGTTGTTTTTACACCAATTTACACCAAATTTGCTCAGGCCAATTCCCAAAACAGTGGTATACGTGACCGTGGGTTACCGCCCCCGGCCGCTTCATCGGAACCTATGACGCCGCTCGTGGCTTTAATTAGGTTCCGATGTCCCAGAATGGGACAGAGGAACCTATTGTTTTCGCTATTATATCGTTTTATTATTATTATACCCCGCCCGCCTTTGATCGCTAATTCGACCCCCTAAAAATGCCCGAAAACTCACCGAAATTTGCACGCACCTCAGGCCTGGCGAAAAATTTGATAATTAGGTGGCGTGAAAAAAAACGGACAGAAAACGCACGCGTAGCGTGCGTTTTCGCCGCCAAAAAAACGATGGAACCGCACGACCGCCAGGTTTGACCGATATGTACGAAAATCGCCACGTGTAGTCTCCGCCCCAGAATGAGCAAAAAGTTACATTGTGACCCCGCCCAAAACCAAACAGGAAGTCAGCCATCTAGGGTCAAAGGTCAAAAATGGCGTTTCGCCCTCGAAACGCATCTGCGCTATCTAGTCTGAGGGGATTCATCCGATTCGCTTAAAACTTGGCAACACCACATAGGACCCATTGAAGATGAAAAGTTATCGAAAGAATTTTCGTATCTGTCACGGTTTGGTCGTGGCGCCGCCACAAAACTGCAATGCTAATTTTCGTTAGCACGCAAAAAATTCCAAATCTCCATAACTCTGACACACAAACTTCGATCAGCTTCAAATTTCACACAAAGGACATGTGCCCAAGCTTGGTCATGACTGCTTTGAAACTTTTCCCATCATGCCTTGTGTTTTCGACCGGTGTCATTTAAGGTCATGTACACGGTTAGCATTTACAGCACGCCGTTCTAGGAAAAAGCTTATAACTCTAGAATGCAAAGTTCAAACTGCTTCATATTTGATACACATGATGACCGTACAGCCATAAACAAAACTCGAGAACCAATTTACCCATAATGCCTTGCGTTCTCAGAGGGCGTCGCTTCTGTGGTCGTCCTACACGAGCAGCTGTAGCGGACAGACGATATGTCGTGTTGACTTCAAAACACTGTAGGATGAACCTACACAGAGGGGAGCAAATTGCTATGGAAGAAAAAACAGGCTGTGATCAGTGGGAGGGGCCTATAATGACACGGGAGAATCCTTCGCCATCAGCACGCTATAATAGGAAAATGCTTATAACGCTTCAATGCAAAGTTCAAACTGCTTCATATTTGATACACACGATGATTGTCCATCCATAAACAACGCTCGATGACCAAATTACCCATCATGGCCAGTGGGAGGGGCCTATAATGACACACGAAAATCCCTCGCCATAACTACGCCATTATACGAAAACGCTTATAACTCTAGAGTGCAAAGTTCAAACTGCTTCATATTTGATACACACGATCACTGTCCAGAGCTAAACAACAAACGATGACCAATTTACCCACAATGCCTTGCGTTCTCAGAGGGCGCCGCTTCTGTGGTCGTCCTACACGAGCAGCTGTAGCGGACAGACGATATGTCGTGTTGACTTCAAAACACTGTAGGATGAATCTTATTAGATGGAAGCACATTGCTATGGCAAATAGAGCAGGCTGTGAAAAGTGGGAGGGGCCTATCATGACACAGGAGAATCCTTCGCCATCAGCACGCTGTAATAGGAAAAAGCTTATAACTCTAGAATGCTAAATTCAAACTGCTTCATATTTGATACACACGACGACTGTCCAGCCATAAACAAAACTCCATAACCAATTTACCCATAATGCCTTGCGTTCTCAGAGGGCGCCGCTTCTGTGGTCGTCCTACACGAGCAGCTGTAGCGGACAGACGATATGTCGTGTTGACTTGAAAACACTGTAGGATGAATCTTATTAGATGGAAGCACATTGCTATGGCAAATAGAGCAGGCTGTGAAAAGTGGGAGGGGCCTATCATGACACAGGAAAATCCCTCGCCATAACTACGCCGTTATACGAAAACGCTTATAACTCTAGAGTGCAAAGTTCAAACTGCTTCATATTTGATACACACGATCACTGTCCAGAGCTAAACAACAAACGATAACCAATTTACCCACAATGCCTTGCGTTCTCAGAGGGCGCCGCTTCTGTGGTCGTTCAACACGAGCAGCTGTAGCGGACAGACGATATGTCGTGTTGACTTCAAAACACTGTAGGATGAACCTACACAGAGGGGAGCAAATTGCTATGGAAGAAAAAACAGGCTGTGGTCAGTGGGAGGAGCCTATAATGACACGGGAGAATCCTTCGCCATCAGCACGCTATAATAGGAAAATGCTTATAACGCTTCAATGCAAAGTTCAAACTTCTTCATATTTGATACACATGATGATTGTCCATCCATAAACAATGCTCGATGACCAAATTACCCATCATGGCCAGTGGGAGGGGCCTATAATGACACACGAAAATCCCTCGCCATAACTACGCCGTTATACGAAAACGCTTGCAACTCCAGAGTGCAAAGTTCAAACTGCTTCATATTTCATACACACGATCACTGTCCAGAGCTAAACAACAAACGATAACCAATTTACCCACAATGCCTTGCGTTCTCAGAGGGCGCCGCTTCTGTGGTCGTCCTACGCCAGCAGCTCTAGCGGCAAGACGACATGTCGTGTTGACTTGAAAACACTGTAGGATGAATCTTATTAGATGGAAGCACATTGCTATGGCAAATAGAGCAGGCTGTGAAAAGTGGGAGGGGCCTATCATGACACAGGAGAATTCTTCGCCATAACTACGCCGTTGTACGAAAACGCTTACAACTCCAGGCCAATTCCCAAATCCCCAACAGTGGTATACGTGACCGTGGGTTACCGCCCCCGGCCGCTTCATCGGAACCTATGACGCCGCTCGCGGCTTTAATTAGGTTCCGATGTCCCAGAATGGGACAGAGGAACCTATTGTTTTCGCTATTATATCGTTTTATTATTATTATACCCCGCCCGCCTTTGATCGCTAATTCGACCCCCTAAAAATGCCTGAAAACTCACCGAAATTTGCACGCACCTCAGGCCTGGCGAAAAATTTGATAATTTGGTGGCGTGAAAAAAAACGGAAAGAAAACGCACGCTATGCGTGCGTTTTCGCCGCCAAAACAAACGATGGAACCACACGACCGCCAGGTCTGACCGATTTGCACGAAAATCGCCACATGTAGTCTTCGCCCCAGAATGAGCAAAAAGTTACATTGTGACCCCGCCCAAAACCAAACAGGAAGTCAGCCATCTTGGGTCAAAGGTCAAAAATGGCGTTTCGCCCCCGAAACGCATCTGCGCTATCTAGTCTGAGGCGATTCATCCGATTCGCTTAAAACTTGGCAACACCACATAGGACCCATTGAAGATGAAAAGTTATCGAAAGAATTTTCGTATCTGTCACGGTTTGGTCGTGGCGCCGCCACAAAAATGCAATGCTAATTTTCGTTAGCACGCAAAAAATTCCAAATCTCCATAACTCTGACACACAAACTTCAATCAGCTTCAAATTTCACACAAAGGACATGTGCCCAAGCTTGGTCATGACTGCTTTGAAACATTTCCCATCATGCCTTGTGTTTTCGACCGGTGTCATTTAAGGTCATGTACACGGTTAGCATTTACAGGACGCCGTTCTAGGAAAAAGCTTATAACTCTAGAATGCAAAGTTCAAACTGCTTCATATTTCATACACACGATCACTGTCCACAGCTAAACAACAAACGATAACCAATTTACCCACAATGCCTTGCGTTCTCAGAGGGCGCCGCTTCTGTGGTCGTCCTACACGAGCAGCTGTAGCGGACAGACGATATGTCGTGTTGACTTCAAAACACTGTAGGATGAATCTTATCAGATGGAAGCACATTGCTATGGCAAATAAAGCAGGCTGTGAAAAGTGGGAGGGGCCTATAATGACACGGGAGAATCCTTCGCCATCAGCACGCTATAATAGGAAAATGCTTATAACGCTTCAATGCAAAGTTCAAACTGCTTCATATTTGATACACACGATGATTGTCCATCCATAAACAACGCTCGATGACCAAATTACCCATCATGGCCAGTGGGAGGGGCCTATAATGACACATGAAAATCCCTCGCCATAACTACGCCATTATACAAAAACGCTTATAACTCTAGAGTGCAAAGTTCAAACTGCTTCATATTTGATACACACGATCACTGTCCACAGCTAAACAACAAACGATAACCAATTTACCCATAATGCCTTGCGTTCTCAGAGGGCGCCGCTTCTGTGGTCGTCCTACACGAGCAGCTGTAGCGGACAGACGATATGTCGTGTTGACTTCAAAACACTGTAGGATGAATCTTATTAGATGGAAGCACATTGCTATGGCAAATAGAGCAGGCTGTGAAAAGTGGGAGGGGCCTATCATGACACAGGAAAATCCCTCGCCATAACTACGCCGTTATACAAAAACGCTTGCAACTCCAGAATGCAAAGTTCAAACTGCTTCATATTTGATACACACGATCACTGTCCAGAGCTAAACAACAAACGATGACCAATTTACCCACAATGCCTTGCGTTCTCAGAGGGCGCCACTTCTGTGGTCGTCCTACACGAGCAGCTGTAGTGGACAGACGATATGTCGTGTTGACTTCAAAACACTGTAGGATGAACCTACACAGAGGGGAGCAAATTGCTATAAAAGAAACAACAGACCGTGGTCAGTGGGAGGGGCCTAAAATGTCACTGCAAAATTCTTCGCCATCAACACGCTGTAATAGGAAAATGCTTATAACGCTCCAATGCAAAGTTCAAACTGCTTCATATTTGATACACACGATGATTGTCCATCCATAAACAACGCTCGATGACCAAATTACCCATCATGGCCAGTGGGAGGGGCCTATAATGACACACGAAAATCCCTCGCCATAACTACGCCATTATACGAAAACGCTTATAACTCTAGAGTGCAAAGTTCAAACTGCTTCATAATTGATACACACGATCACTGTCCAGAGCTAAACAACAAACGATGACCAATTTACCCACAATGCCTTGCGTTCTCAGAGGGCGCCGCTTCTGTGGTCGTCCTACACGAGCAGCTGTAGCGGACAGACGATATGTCGTGTTGACTTCAAAACACTGTAGGATGAATCTTATTAGATGGAAGCACATAGCTTTGGCAAATAGAGCAGGCTGTGAAAAGTGGGAGGGGCCTATCATGACACAGGAAAATCCCTCGCCATAACTACGCCGTTATACGAAAACGCTTATAACTCTAGAGTGCAAAGTTCAAACTGCTTCATATTTGATACACACGATCACTGTCCAGAGCTAAACAACAAACGATAACCAATTTACCCACAATGCCTTGCGTTCTCAGTGGGCGCCGCTTCTGTGGTCGGCCTACACGAGCAGCTGTAGCGGACAGACGATATGTCGTATTGACTTCAAAACACTGTAGGATGAACCTACACAGAGGGTAGCAAATTGCTATGGAAGAAAAAACAGGCTGTGATCAGTGGGAGGGGCCTATAAAGACACGGGAGAATCCTTCGCCATCAGCACGCTATAATAGGAAAATGCTTATAACGCTTCAATACAAAGTTCAAACTGCTTCATATTTGATACACACGATGATTGTCCATCCATGAACAACGCTCGATGACCAAATTACCCATCATGGCCAGTGGGAGGGGCCTATAATGACACACGAAAATCCCTCGCCATGACTACGCCGTTTTAAGAAAACGCTTATAACTCTAGAATGCAAAGTTCAAACTGCTTCATATTTGATACACACGATCACTGTCCAGAGCTAAACAACAAACGATAACCAATTTACCCACAATGCCTTGCGTTCTCAGAGGGCGCCGCTTCTGTGGTCGTCCTACACGAGCAGCTGTAGCGGACAGACGATATGTCATGTTGACTTGAAAACACTGTAGGATGAATCTTATTAGATGGAAGCACATTGCGATGGAAAATCTACCAGGTTGTGAAAAGTGGGAGGGGCCTATCATGACACAGGAGAATCCTTCGCCATCAGCACTCTGTAATAGGAAAAAGCTTATAACTCTAGAATGCTAAATTCAAACTGCTTCATATTTGATACACACGACGACTGTCCAGCCATAAACAAAACTCCATAACCAATTTACCCATAATGCCTTGCGTTCTCAGAGGGCGCCGCTTCTGTGGTCGTCCTACACGAGCAGCTGTAGCGGACAGACGATATGTCGTGTTGACTTCAAAACACTGTAGGATGAATTTTATTAGATGGAAGCACATTGCTATGGCAAATAGAGCAGGCTGTGAAAAGTGGGAGGGGCCTATCATGACAGGAAAATCTTTTGCCATTTCTTGGTAAATGCAATATCTCAGTTGTTTTTACACCAATTTACACCAAATTTGCTCAGGCCAATTCCCAAAACAGTGCTATACGTGACCGTGGGTTACCGCCCCCGGCCGCTACATCGGAACCTATGACGCCGCTCGCGGCTTTAATTATTATTATACCCCGCCCGCCTTTGATCGCTAATTCGACCCCCTAAAAATGCCCGAAAACTCACCGAAATTTGCACGCTCCTCAGGCCTGGCGAAAAATTTGATAATTTGGTGGCGTGAAAAAAAACGGACAGAAAACGCACGCGTAGCGTGCGTTTTCGCCGCCAAAACAAACGATGGAACCACACGACCGCCAGGTCTGACCGATTTGCACGAAAATCGCCACATGTAGTCTTCGCCCCAGAATGAGCAAAAAGTTACATTGTGACCCCGCCCAAAACCAAACAGGAAGTCAGCCATCTTGGGTCAAAGGTCAAAAATGGCGTTTCGCCCTCGAAACGCATCTGCGCTATCTAGTCTGAGGGGATTCATCCGATTCGCTTAAAACTTGGCAACACCACATAGGACCCATTGAAGATGAAAAGTTATCGAAAGAATTTTTGTATCTGTCACGGTTTGGTCGTGGCGCCGCCACAAAAATGCAATGCTAATTTTCGTTAGCACGCAGAAATGTCCAAATCTCCATAACTCTGACACACAAACTTCGATCAGCTTCAAATTTCACACAAAGGACATGTGCCCAAGCTTGGTCATGACTGCTTTGAAACATTTCCCATCATGCCTTGTGTTTTCGACCGGTGTCATTTAAGGTCACGTACACGGTTAGCATTTACAGGACGCCGTTCTAGGAAAAAGCTTATAACTCTAGAATGCAAAGTTCAAACTGCTTCATATTTGATACACATGATGACCGTACAGCCATAAACAAAACTCGAGAACCAATTTACCCATAATGCCTTGCGTTCTCAGAGGGCGCCACTTCTGTGGTCGTCCAACACGAGCAGCTGTAGCGGAGAGACGATATGTCGTGTTGACTTCAAAACACTGTAGGATGAACCTACACAGAGGGGAGCAAATTGCTATGGAAGAAAAAAAAGGCTGTGATCAGTGGGAGGGGCCTATAATGACACATGAAAATCCCTCGCCATAACTACGCCGTTATACAAAAACGCTTATAACTCTAGAGTGCAAAGTTCAAACTGCTTCATATTTGATACACACGATCACTGTCCAGAGCTAAACAACAAACGATAACCAATTTACCCACAATGCCTTGCGTTCACAGAGGGCGACGCTTCTGTGGTCGTCCTACACGAGCAGCTGTAGCGGACAGACGATATGTCGTGTTGACTTCAAAACACTGTAGGATGAACCTACACAGAGGGGAGCAAATTCCTATTGAAGAAACAACAGACTGTGGTCAGTGGGAGGGGCCTATAATGTCACTGGAAAATTATTCGCCATCAACACGCTGTAATAGGAAAATGCTTATAACGCTTCAATGCAAAGTTCAAACTGCTTCATATTTGATACACACGATGATTGTCCATCCATGAACAACGCTCGATGACCAAATTACCCATCATGGCCAGTGGGAGGGGCCTATAATCACACAGGAAAATCCCTCGCCATAACTACGCCGTTATACGAAAACGCTTATAACTCTAGATTGCAAAGTTCAAACTGCTTCATATTTGATACACATGATGACCGTACAGCCCCAAACAACAAACGATAACCAAAAACACCCACAATGCCTTGCGCTCTCAGAGGGCGCCGCTTCTTGGGCCGTCCTACGCCAGCAGCTCTAGTGGCAAGACGACATGTCGTGTTGACTTCGAAACACTGTAGGATGAATCTTATTAGATGGAAGCACATTGCTATGGCAAATAGAGCAGGCTGTGAAAAGTGGGAGGGGCCTATCATGACACAGGAAAATCCTTCGCCATAGCTACGCCGTTATACGAAAACGCTTACAACTCCAGGCCAATTCCCAAATCCCCAACAGTGGTATACGTGACCGTGGGTTACCGCCCCCGGCCGCTTCGTCGGAACCTATGACGCCGCTCGCGGCTTTAATTGTTATTATTTTCATGAACTGCAATGTATTTGTACAAGTTATAAATATGTATTAATTACTTATAGTGTTGTTTGGTGATAAAAGTACATGAACAAAAGCGTATAACTAAGTAAAAAACTAATAAATGAAGCTAGAATTTATATGGTTGAATTTAGAAATAATCTGTTTTCTTTGCACATTAATTTATGTTGAACTGATATAAATAATCAACTTAGGATAATAAATCCACTGTCTTTTAAAAACTAAAATCTATCTGACAATAATGTTTCTTCTCCAACATAATAAACCATAGAGGATAAAATACAATAAACAGGAAGTGATTCCCTGAGAAAACTATATTTGTGTATTATCACTGGTGTTTTATGAGATTGATCCTGGGACCCTCGTCATGTCGTAGGTATGCCCCCGTACTTTCCTAAAATTCATCGTAATAACATGAACATTGACACAGAAGTAGACCATGACAAGACAAGTAAAAAATATTATTCAGACCTAGCCAAAAAAATACACAGGAAGTCTTGAACTGAAAATTGAAAATTGCAAAATTGCTATTTTCGCTCACATTGTATTTGAAGGCATTTCTTCAAGAACGTTTCACTGACAGGTTCAACATCATCAGATCATTTAGAGACGTGGGACACCAAAAGTGATCCATGGATTTTTGATCACTTTTATGGTGTTTGTAAGGCGGAGCCAAGAATTTTGTCCTAATTTCTTTTCAGCTCAATGTGAAAAAAACGAAAATTTGCCCGTTAGCGCCCCCTACAGAGTGAAGACAATTTAATATGGGTGGGTGTGATTGTGTTATTTTGTATCAAGATACTCTCCCAATTTTAACCACATTCACCATTTGTCATGTCCATTATTTACCAGTTTAAACTAATTGTTCTAATATTGACGCTTTAAACCCTTTTTACCATTTTTTCTGTCTGTTTTTATCCACTATAATTTACAACTTTTAACAATTTCTGTGATTTTTAAAATCTCATTTCACCTCCTTTTCCACCATTTTTAGTCACTTTGAACCATTTTATTAATGATTAAAACCAGGATTTCCATCTTTAAGATGACTATAATAATAATAATAATAAACGTTCCTGGATAACAGTGGATATTATTCAGATGAATAAATAAATGTGGTTATCACAGATTCATAGAACAATGGACCATCATTTTACTGACTTTATGGATGGACCCCAAAAATCTCTCCTTTATTCCCCCTTATAGATGGTCTAAAATAATGACACAATCACTGAAACATTAATCTAAATGTATTCATGTTGTGTCTCTTTTTCACAGAACTATAAAGTTAAACATGTGTAAGATGGAGACAACCTAAAACGACCTAATGTATAATTATATATCATATCATTATTGATATTGTTTTCTTTCTGTTAAGGATTAAGGTTGATATTCTGCTAAGAGTGTTTAAGCTGCTTATTACATCAATATCTATAATTATCGTTATGATCTACAGCTCACATTTAAACACTAACCTGAGTGTGTTAAACTTTCAGTGTTTCTAACTAATGAGAAACAACTATAGCTGCTCTAACACAGCCGTCACTTTAGCTGTTACCATGGAGACAGCTGTCAGCAAGCTCCCAAATGGGGTCGGCTTGACTGACAGCACACACACACACACACACATGTAGCAGCTGGTACCTCAATGCTAACATGTAGCAACAAGCATCTCAATGTTAACATGTAGCAGCTAGCACATCAATGCTAACATGTCGCAAGTACCTCAATGCTAACATGTAGCAGCAAGCAACTCAATGCTAACGTGTTGTAGCTAGCACCTCAATATTAACATGTAGCAGCTAGTGTTCAATGCTAACATGTAGCAGCTAGCACCTCAATGCTAACATGTAGCAGCTAGCACCTCAATATTAACATGTAGCAGCTAGTGTTCAATGCTAACATGTAGCAGCTAGCACCTCAATGCTAACATGTAGCAGCTAGTACATCAATGCTAACATGTAGCAGCTAGCACCTCAATGCTAACATGTAGCAGCTAGCACCTAAATATTAACATGTAGCAGCTAGTGTTCAATGCTAACATGTAACAGCTAGCACCTCAATGCTAATATGTAGCAGCTAGCACCTCAATATTAACATGTAGCAGCTAGTGTTCAATGCTAAAATGTAGCAGCTAGCACCTCAATGCTAACATGTAGCAGCTAGCACCTCAATATTAAAAGTAGCAGCTAGTGTTCAATGCTAACATGTAGCAGCTTGCACCTCAATGCTAACATGTAGCAGCTAGTACATCAATGCTAACATGTAGCAGATAGCACCTCAATGCTAACATGTAGCAGCTAACACCTAAATATTAACATGTAGCAGCTAGTGTTCAGTGCTAACATGTAGAAGCTAGCACCCCAATTCTAACATATAGCAGCTAGTACATCAATGCTAACATGTAGCAGATAGTACCTCAATGCTAACATGTAGCAGAAAGTACCTCAATGCTAACATGTAGCAGCTAGCACCTCAAAGGTCTCAATACAGTTTTTATGGATATCTTCCACACTAAAATTAATAGTCGTACACTATTAGTAAAACCTTACACTGAAGAAGTAAAACATCAGCCCATATTTGTACAACTATAAACACATTATTAACCTCACACTTGTTGCTAAACTCTACACAGTGATTTGTAAAACATTAAACACACTTAACATACATTACACACATAAATCTATCATGAAGTCACTTCCTTAAATACCAAAGCACTGACTGTCACATGACCACACCGTCCAACCAATTGGTTCAACACAGTCATCAGGTGTGAAAACACTGGTTTGTTTAATTGTAGACACACTAATCAGGTGTGTAGGCCCTATAAAAAGCAGCAGGTGAGTTCATCGTCTTCAAGCACAATGGAAAGAGTCAGAGAAAGAGTAAGACGAGGAGGAGGAGGACGAGGAGAAAGAGGAGGACCAGGAGGAGAAAGAGGAATCAACAGAGGAAGAGAAGGAGGCCATGCTGGAGGTAGAGGAAGAGGAAGACAAGAAGGTTCTCAAAGAGGACCTAATCTGACCAATGAGATCAACACTGGTTGACCACGTTATCAACCACTGCCTGACGCTGAGGGAGGCTGGACTGTGAGTACAGTCACATCTAAGCTGATATACAGTAACAAGTGTGATAAGAACATTTCTACTGGAAAATAGGTTTTATAAAAATATCATCATATCAAAAACATCTGCATGTTTCAGTAACTGCTTACAGTACTGTAATATATGCACTATCAGCACTTCTGTTACTGTTTCCTGTGAAATGACTTGTATTGTAAACTGTTCTTTTTTTTCTAGGATTGAGGGTCAGGAACGACAAGGGGGAGGGGCCTCCATGTTCACAGAACAGTAAGAGAGGGAGATAGTAAACATGGTTTTAATCAACAATGTAATAACACTTGTCATGGCAAATTTTATATTCATCATCATATCCTCAAATGTATGTTCATGTGTACAATTTGTCATGTTTTAATACATGACGACTCCATTAATCTTTACACTTTTGAACAGCTGAATCATGATTAAACAGTACAGATCGTATTATTCTCAGTGCAGCACAGTCTCTGCCAAGGCTCACATGCAGACACACACTGACGCACACACTTATCAAGACAGATAAAGACTGGAGCCAAACCTTCTCATAACATCTTCATCATCCTCAAATCTTTCCACTATTGGGCATCTGACTCCCTCCCTTTTGTCTCTCACTGTTGGGACCTTTTCTTATCTGTATAAAAAGCTTAAGCTTTGAAACTGTTGGAGCGGGGCGCGGCACTTCCTTTGGACGTCCGCCTGGACGGACGCTAATTTTGTTTCACTTTGTTCCACTTTGTATTCTTTTATTTAGTTTAGAATAAAATCATTTTTTATTAAATCATCAATGCTTCTCCTGGATTCTATCATTCAACCAGAGCAATGAATCATGTCTCAAATGAGGTCAACCGTAAATTCTGCCGTAACAATTGGCGATCACGAACAGGACCATCTTCTGTCCACCCCTCGGACAGAGACTGGAGCACGAACCATCGGTTGAACCTCAAACACCAATTCGGACTAAGGTAAAGCTGCCTTTATAAATATATATATATATGTAAATTTTCATTTACATATATATATATTCGCTCTGTGTTGATTTTTTTTTTGAACCAGTCAAGCATTGTATTGATTTTCAGCTTTGAGCTTTGATTTTGATCCTCAGCTGTTCTGTGTTTTGACGCAGTGAATAGCCATGAGAAAGGCTCAAATGGTTGAGGTTCTGTGCTTTTTAATGCTGTAGGTTCTCTCTGGTTTTCTTCGGGCTCGGATATTTTGTTTAGGTCATTATTTACTTTGGTTTTGTTCGGACTCCCACAGCCTGTGAGGTCCTGACCATAGATAGACGGGCAACCAAAGTTTCCAAAACATCCCAGCGGTGCCATGATCTGAGTTCACCTCTGTACCGAAAGCAAAATAGATTAAAACCCCGAACCTAACCTAAATTGTGTTTCTGTGAATCAAACAGATGAACAACCCAATAAACAAATAATATATGCATACGCATATACAATCTTGGTATGATGTGAACTCAGATCATGCTTTCAGGCGAGTTTTACTTTTTTTTTATCTTTGTTTTTATTTTGTTTAAACGTGGAATCAGATTTCTCCCTTTGGCTTGGCTTTAATGCTTTCATTTGACGAGTGTCAGCTTTTGAGAAAGGGAGAGAAATACAGAGAGCCAAACACACACACACGTCGCTGCTGTGTTTTTCTTTTTTTTTGGACGTGTGGCCACACACACACACACACACACACACGTACAGAGAGAGAGAAAGGGACAGAGAGAGAGCACACACACAGGCACGCGCACGGGCGCACGCACACGCACAGAGAGCCACACCCAACAGAGAGAGAGAGAGAGGTGGCGCCCCTCACTGGCCAGTTTAGTGCACTACACACTTGTGACACAACATTGTGATTTCTCACTTCTCCCCTGCCGATAGAATAGTGCCATTACACACAGACACTATTTTTATTTTTATTTTAAATTTTATTTTGATTTCATGTTTGATGGGCAACACACACACACACACACAGATGAATACAGTATTTCATTTTATTTTATTTTAATATTACTGTTACCATCATTATCATTTTTTATTATTTAAATTGTTAGTTTCTGTTGGCTTTGTGGTTGTCCCCTGAAGAAACGACATCTTCAATGAAAGAATGAAATCACCTTCAACTCTTACGCTAATGGAATGTCAACATCATTCAAAGGACCAAGCATCAGAAGGAAATGGACAATCAAAGGTGTGTGACCTTTCAGGACTCAAGGACTCAACTCCCATTCAGCAAAGCAATGCTGAAATAACTCGCTCAGTCCCAAGTCAACTCTTCATCGTCTATGAATGGGCCGCATGCCAATGCTGGATTAACACATCCTGCCCCATCATCAAAGACTGAGAACCTGTGGGCGTCGGAGTGGTTGGACACTCCCCCACCAATGAGTTGCGAGTTAAATGCCACGACTACTGCCTGAATGATGGGCAGCAACTGCAGACTGGTCACACGTCTGCTGGAAATCTTCACCAAAAAGACACTGTTTCAAAAGCCACAAGGATACCAAGCAACAAGAAGTCCACCACAGCCTTTGGTGGTAGAGCTAAATCACTTTAGCCTTGAACTTTGGCATGGAGGGGGACAACTAGCAAATAGCCAACAAGCTTCTCCTTCGCACAATACTAACCCCTCTATCTTCTGACTGTGCACTAGATTATTTTGTTTTCATTTATTCTCTCACACGCAGACAGACCAGACATACAGTCACACACCCACATTCATAACTATGAGAAACACAGAACTTCACACAGAACCCTTCTGTTTGCCACATGAGATCAAGTGTGCCCATCATTTATCTTTGCTTTTATTCATTATGTTGCTCATTTATTTACACTGCTTTGGCCTTTATGAGAAAACAACAAACAAAGGGGAAGAAAATAGTGTTACTGATAAGGTTGTTTTTGTTTGCTTTTCTTTCATTTATTTTCTTGATTGAGGGGAGGCCCCCCACAATGCAAGATATGGTTACATCCGCTGAAGACAGAGCCCTCTGTTGCCTCAGCTTTTGGAGCTGAAGTTTTAATTTTTATTGGCCATGATTTTTTTGAGCTCATACGTTTTTCTCCTTTGTTATTTCTGAACGATTCTTCTTTTTCTCTTTTGTTTTTACTCAATTTCAGGAAAATTGAGACAGAGATTGAGGACTGCAGCCTCAACAAGTTTAAATTTTGACATTTTTTTGACCGATACCCTCGTAAACAATCTGTACCTTACCCTTTTTGAAGCTGCTTGCGACAGACAGCCTAGTTCAACATTCATTGTTTTCATTTTGCGCGTTTCCCCCTTACCGCGTCGGACTGTCTGGCCGGCCCAAAGCCACTCGACAGCATGGGGGGGGGTACCAAATTTTTCCTGAGAAAAAATGTCCCATTAGTTGCTATGAGTACATAGGCAATTACTTTTCAAACAAGAAGTCCTGGTTTAATGTGCAGAAAAAGGATAGACCTTGCTAGGGAAAGCACTCTTAGGGGGATAGTGGTCCACCTGATTTGATACATGCTTGGTAACCGAAGACCGTTCTGAACAAATTTCTACGTTCCCTTAGAGTGAGGGTTATTAGAGGTTGCGTGCTCCGTTCAATCTTAAGAAGTGCCCAAAAGAAAGTCCTGACAGTCTGCGTTGGTTTATAATTCTCCTGCTAATTCGGAGGGTTTTTTTAATCTCCGGAGTAACGAGTGGTCGAGTTTGAAATTCTCCCTAGCTTTATATTTTAAATAAAGACACAGGTCGAGAGGTTACCCTTCCCCCATACTCCTCCCAACTTTATATTTTTCTTAAAGTCAGAAGTTGGAAGGTTCCTTGGAAATTCTCCCTAGCTTTATATTTTAAATAAAGACACAGGTCGAGAGGTTACCCTTCCCCCATACTCCTCCCAACTTTATATTTTTCTTAAAGTCAGAAGTTGGAAGGTTCCCTGGAAATTCTCCCTACTTTATATTCTCATAAGGCAAGGTTGAGAGGGTCTCCGGCTAATTCAGATATTTGTTTTAAGTTTCTGGAATTTGCAGCTGTTGAGAGTTTCCCGCGGTTTGGTACCGCGGTTGAGTTTGTTGTTAGGCATGGCCATGCGATTCCTGCCTGATCAGCAGATGAGCAGACTGTCAGTACTGCAAGGGACAATACTCTAAGTGTAGACTCCGCCAAGGCGGAAGTAAAAAGGAGCGTACCTCTTAGTAATCAGACGATACCAGTAAAAAGCAATTAATTAACACTAAAAGGTTGCCAAGCATGAGGGGGCAATAAGAGCTCATTGACCCCGAGAGACGAGGTGGACTGGCTATCGCCATTGGTGGGTTAGATGAGACCTATATTCCACTTAGACACTGCAGCAAAACCTTGTGAATGCATGGACGTGAAAATTGAGGCATGAACGTGTGCGGTGCATGAATGACTGAATGATGACACGTTACGTATGCCTGAGAGAACCGCGTTGTGAGTGCGAATGTGCCGTGGACGTGTCATTGAGTGATTGACCGATGAATGGCTGTTTGACTACACATGTTCCTCTGTTTCACCTTCCTTTCCTCCTGGGTTTTGATGCACTAGATCTTCTCCCTGTTTTTGCCAATTATGTAGTGGGGTGTTCAGAAAACACTGCTGCTTGTTAAAAATTATGGTTTTAGGCCTTGGGCCTTCTAAAAAGTTTACCAGGTTTTAAAGGTTTTTTTCTGGGTGTTTAAAAACACCAAACGACGTTTTTATATATGATACCACTTTCAGTGGAATGACTGGCTTTGACCTTGACTGACCTTACATGTTCAGTGTCCATGTTTTTTGTTGTTATATGTGTATACTCGTTGTGGTGTGCACTTGTCTATGTCTTCGTCTTAGTTGTTGTTATTATGTAGCTTTTTCCAAAATACAGGTCGCTGTAAGGAGACGAATCAGATCCAACTAAAGAAAAGAGATATTTTAAATTATCCAGTTAAGTCTTAATGGTTTCCTCTCTTTCTGTTTCTGAGTGTTTCCTAACAGAATGCCACCGCCTTCTCGACTCCGATCCTTCCTCCAGCCGCCATGCCTGGTCACTGCTTGTTATGATGAAGGATGAGAATTAAAGGGAAGTATTGTCCATAACTGTAACTGGGAAACAAAGGGGAAATAGATTGAAATAGACACGTGACAATATGACATATTGTGGATGTTCTAACATAATATCTATTCCAGAGACTACAGAGACTTCCAATCCAACTGCGAAAGTGGGGACAGATCTTCAAATTTCCAAAAGGAGCGTACAGTTGACCCTGGCTTTGACCTTTATGGCTGAGGAGAAGGAGGTCGAGGAGGTTGGAGGGCACAAAGGCAGGCGGACACAAGAGAGAGGAAAACGGAGACACATCCAAAATGATCAGATAAGTAATTTTCCAATGATATTTATCATATGGTTTTAAGAATCCAAATGTATTCTTATGTAAAAAAAGGGAAGGGAGGGGCCAACGTCCCTCTGATTCTTGATTTATATTTTATCATAGGAAAATATACCTCAAACCCTCCAACCATTTTCTTCTTGTTCCAACAGCACTTAGCGTGCAAGACCATAAAACACCTTCACTGGGTTTAGACACGTCTAAGGGAAAAAATTAAGTGTTCTCAACATTGGGTTGGTGGCCCAATCTGGGTCGCCTGAGATTTAAAAAGGGTCCTCCTGAAACTCTTGATAATTGATTGAAATAAGAGATAGTTTAAAGTTAAGTAACTTCCAAGTATTTAAGGAAGCTCTCCAAACCGTGCTGGGGCTCGTCACCCCTACGAATGGGATAAATACAGAGAGCAAAAGACAATATGATTGTTCGACTCAACTTAACTTTAATTCTGTCTAACCTTAAAGGGCCAATAATCTCGCTGAACTCTGGTTCAGACACAGAATAGGAGACACTTTTGCCACCAATTGACCTTCAAAATTAAGTAAATTACATCTCAAATAATAATTATGAGGGAAATGAATGAAATAAATGAACTGACAAATTCAGCTCTATAAAAGAATTAGGCTATGTGACTAGGTGTGGAGTGTTAACATTATTCAGAATAAAGGATAGAATAAGATTTCTCCTTCACAAATAAGAGATAGCAAAGAAAAAATGAAACAAACAATTTAAATAAATAAATAACATTATTTATTTATTTGGTTAAACTCATTTAGCTTTCTCACATCTCCATGTCTCCCAATTGTATGTATTCATCTTGAGAAGACATGTAATCACACTCCACACTTCTCCGTCTGACTTGCATGTCCTTCTCCGTCCGACTTGCATGTCCTTGTAAACAGTGGTTCTAAAATTGCTTCTCACCAGGTAAGTAGATGTACCACAGATAATCACTGCAACTCCAGCTGTGCTTCTTCTTACTCCAGGAAAAGAAAATCGAATTAATACTTCCTGCTTTTCTTTCAAGCCTCATATTTTCCCACTCGCGTGCGAATGGGCTACAGAGCTAGCATGGCTAAAAGCTCACTAACCCACACCTAACCATTGTGTGATTGTGCAGCAGCACCTTTTAGGATCTGAAAAGCTCTCAGATCCTGACCTCTGACCTGTCTCTGCCTTCCTGGCCATACTAACTATTCATTTAGTCAGTTAACTAAACCTAACACCCCTAAAAACTTCTATTCTATTCTATTCTATTCTGTTCTGTTCTGTTTTGTTTTGGGTGAGTTTGGTTTTGGTGTTTTTCCCCCCCACCCCCTTTTTTTTCTGTCCAGGTACCAGCTAAAGCCTACCAGGTACCAGGTACCAGCTAAAGCCTCAGTAGTGGGATCGCGCCTGTGTTCAGGTACCAGCCAATCCCAAGAGTTCTGTTTCGGTGTTTTTCCCCCTCTTCTGTTCAGGTACCTTCCGATCCCAAGAGAGGTTGCCAGGTGTGTGGAGACTACCCTTCCTCAGACAACAACCAATCATCTACAACGCCGACCGGAACGACCCACACGGCAGTGAAGGTCGCGGAGCAGGCAACATGGATCCAAGATGATTGCCGACACCAGCTGATGCTGAGACGGAGGCTGACCGAACAATGAAGGGGGAACCGACAAGGCCACTGAGACACACACACAAGAAAACTCTCTAGAACAAGGGCCTAGCTTTGTTTATAAGCCACACCAAATGCTCATAGCTAGGTTGAGGGAGCTATTGGTTACCCCAGTTACCACTGAACTCAGCCGATGAAGACGAGTGACGTCCTTGATGCAAATGATGATTTTTGCTTATCTAGATGCAATAAAGGATGATTTTTGATGATTCATGCCATTAATAATAATGATGAAGAAGTTTATTTCCACATTTTTCTTGATATATCTGTGCCTCACAAAAGAAGAATATATCCAATGTATGACAATAACGATGCTAATGGTTAACCCTGACAGACAGCAAAGGTGGAATATAATAATTTTGTTTCTTGATTTGGTCGTTGAGGCGACCAAAAGTGGGGAATGTCATGGCAAATTTTATATTCATCATCATATCCTCAAATGTATGTTCATGTGTACAATTTGTCATGTTTTAATACATGACGACTCCATTAATCTTTACACTTTTGAACAGCTGAATCATGATTAAACAGTACAGATCGTATTATTCTCAGTGCAGCACAGTCTCTGCCAAGGCTCACATGCAGACACACACTGACGCACACACTTATCAAGACAGATAAAGACTGGAGCCAAACCTTCTCATAACATCTTCATCATCCTCAAATCTTTCCACTATTGGGCATCTGACTCCCTCCCTTTTGTCTCTCACTGTTGGGACCTTTTCTTATCTGTATAAAAAGCTTAAGCTTTGAAACTGTTGGAGCGGGGCGCGGCACTTCCTTTGGACGTCCGCCTGGACGGACGCTAATTTTGTTTCACTTTGTTCCACTTTGTATTCTTTTATTTAGTTTAGAATAAAATAATTTTTTATTAAATCATCAATGCTTCTCCTGGATTCTATCATTCAACCAGAGCAATGAATCATGTCTCAAATGAGGTCAACCGTAAATTCTGCCGTAACACACTCAATCAGCTCCAAGCTAACATTATAATAACCATATTCAACAATGTCCATCAGGTCTGGACATCAACACTGACACGCATCATAAAAAAGAACCATATTCAAATGAAGATCATTTATCCAGTGTCTTTGGAGCACAATTCTGAAAGGATGAAACGACTGTAACATGATTATGTAGAGATATGTATTCACTTTAGCAGTGTGATCATGTTTACTGTCTCATTATCTTATACTGTAATATCTATACTAGATCTACACAGTGCCTGATACTGTTCTTCAGAGAGTTCTACAAATGGATGGAGAGGAGATCCAGCATGAGTTCATGTACGTAGATGAGGCTGAGTTCAACCTGACGAGAACACGAAGGAGGGTCAGAAACATCATTGGCCACAGGGCTATAGTCAATGTCCCAGGGCAACGTGGGGGTAATATAACACTCTGTGCAGCCATTACACAGAATGGGCTCCTCCACCACCATGCCCATATGGGCCGTACAACACAGCACTCATACTTACATTCTATAGCACAACATAACAGCATCAAATGGATCATATTCTATACATTGTTGTCTAGAACAATGTGTCTTTGCTCTGGTTCAGAACTGGTTTCAGCAACATCCACATTTCTTATATCTTCCACCATACTCTCCATTCCTCAACCCTAGAGAAGAGTTTTTCTCGTCATGGAGGTGAAGGTATATGACCTCTGTTTCCAGGCTGAGGTACCCCTCATCCAATCCATGGAGGAGGCCTGGGACCAGATGGAGGTAGCAGCAATGCAAGGGTGGATTCATCATTCAACACGTTTCTTTCCAAGGTGTCTTGTTAATGACAACATTGTCTGTGATGTAGATGAAATTCTCTGACCAGATCCAGCTACAGTAGATGAAAAGACCATGTCTAGTTTGTTTTATTTTTTTGTCACATTTTGTCTCAGTATATGAATCTCCTTGTCAACATTATGGGTGTGTTGATAAATAAATGAGTTTCTTCAGTTTACAACATTGGTGTTGTGTAGTGTTTGGTGAATTTACATAATATTAGTACTTTGTTGATAGTAGCCTACTGTAATCATAGGGAAGTAGAAGTGTTAAAAGTGTTTTAGGTTTATCACAGCAGACTGTAACTCATGCTAACAGAGTACAGTAATGTGAAACGTGTGTGTTTCATATGGTAACAAAGTGTGGTTTTTAAAAAGAAGTTTATATTTTTTACACAAGTGTTTATTATGTAAAAGATCTATAGTGTTGTGTTTATTGGGTGTGTGGTTGAAAACACCAGCTAACACTGTTTTGAAAAATGTGCTTAAGCAATCTAAAAAAACTGTAATAATAGTGAAAAAGGTAATGTTTTGTTTACAGCTCCTTTATGACATATTTACATGTTACACAAAATACTAATTGTGATCCTTTGATCTTTATTATTGTGTAGAACTGTGACATGCTAGGCTAATCATTCTAGATTGACTATGCTAGGCTAACTATCCTCGGTTAACCATGCTAGACTAACCATTCTCGGTTGACATGCTAGGCTAATTATTCTAGGTGGACCATGCTTAGCTTAGGCCCCCCACTGGACTACTACATTGTCCATATCTATAAAAATATTTATCAGATCAAACTGAACATTTACAGTGTGAATATGGAATAATCACAGACCAATTAGTAGTCCTGAAAATGTGTTGAAATGTCAAGGAATAATTGTAATTTTCATTGTGAAATAAACACTTTTTCAACCAATATTTATTTGATTAAATGTGATTATTCTGCATTTCTCATGTTTCACACTGTAATGACATGTTTATTCACTCAGAAACAACAACGATTTGGATGAAAATCAGTGGAAAGTTGGAGTGAAAAAGACTTTCATCATTAAAACACCAGCTTTGTCTCTGTGGATTATTATTGTGTGTGTGTGTGTGTGTGTGTGTGTGTGTGTGTGTGTGTGTGTGTGTGTGTGTGTGTGTGTGTGTGTGTGCGTGCGTGCGTGTGTGTGTGTGTGTGTGTGTGTGTGAGCTGTTGCAGGAAGAGATTTTTTATTATGTAACATTTTAAAAGCTTTGAGTGGAATCCAAACACTTTATTCACACTAAGACTCTTACAAAATATTTTACTATAAAATGTTACGAGGATGAAGTAAAAAAAGGCCAATGTAACTGCATTAATTCCACCTTAAATAAAAGAAAAAACCAGCCTGGAACAAAGTGTTAAAAATATCTTTATATACAGTACGGTAATTGTTTTAATAAATGTATTTATTAAAACATTATTCTGTCTTTTACTGATTCTATGAAAAGAACAAGTTTTTCCCTGAATTATTTTTAAAGCTGATATGAGACGTATGCAGTGACGTACAGTCAGGGTAGACAAAGTAGGCAGTGCCTAACCGAGGGTGAATTGATATTTTGATTATTTGTTTTAATTATAATATAATTATAAATTATTTATTTTTTCATTTCCAATAGCCTACAGTACCTATAAGTTTGAAAGTGTCCACATTTTGTGCGTTTCATAGCCTAAATTACTAAACAATGCTATTTCCTGGAACAGCTGCACAGTCTTTTTTTTTTTACCCATTATCATTACATTCCCATTACGTGTTTTTATGTGTTTGTGCATGCGCAGTCAGTTCCCCAAGATGAAAACCATTTACATCCAAAGGCAGTGTAGAGAGCTGCCTTTGGATGTAACCATGCTATGCTAAATGCTATACGTACGTTCACAGTGCATTAGTGAATTGATATCACGTGACCACTGCTGCTACGTTCTCTAGCTAGTGGGCGGGATAACACTACAGTCAGGATGACAGCGCTAGAGATGATAGAGAAACTTTGTTTAGAGGAAAAACAACATCTTTTAAAAGATGGAGACCAACACCTGAGCTACCAGACCTTCAGCAAAGATAAGGTCAGAACATTGTTGGTACTTTCTACAGTGAATGGAACAAAAGGAAGGATTGACTTTGTGGATGTTCCTCACTGAGGATGTTCTGAGTTGTTGTTGTTGTCATTTTCTCCATGTTTCTGTGTTTCCAACACAAACAACAGATGTGCTGTCGTGTCATGAGATATATGTTGTTGGAGAGTATGGAGGCTATATTAAATAATTGTTTATGTTTCTTTAATGGTGTTTATGATGTTGATTTTGTTAGATGATAAATACTTGTTCATGTGGATCTTGTTGGGTTTTTTCTTTCTTAATATGAATTTTATATTTTGATAAGTGCATTGAGATGATTTTGTTGTAAATTGCTTTATACAAATAAAGCTGATTTGAATTGAATTAATACTTGACAGCAGAAACATATGAAATTGTCATTGGTGGTCTGGATTTGCAACGTGCCTACCCAGCCCTAGTGGTCACGTCACTGGATGCTCTGCAGAGCATCTACAAGCACAGAGTCCACAGGAGAGCTGCCGCCATCATCAAGGACTCCACTCACCCCCAACACGGACTGTTCACATTTCTACCCTCAGGCTGGAGGTACAGAAGTGTGAAATGCAGGACCAGCAGACAAAAAAACTCTTTCTTCCCCTCTGCCATTAGACTCCTAAATGAGTGATCGGAGTCTAACAAACTGTTCAACCACCACCCCCCCCACCTCCCACACCCCTTCCCCACTGAACTTGCACACCGCCTGCATTCGCACTTTAGATGCACCCATGCACAGCTAACACCATGTCTGTTTATTATGAAACAGCTTTTGCACATACCACTGTATATAGCAACTCTACTTTCTGTATAGTTAATATATTTGTATTTTATATTTTATAGCATGCCACTGTTAGTTATTATAGTTCTTATACCTTTTGATTTTATTCTTTTATTACGCAGGCATTCACTGGTGGTCGGCAAAGTAAGAATTTCATTGTACAGGGAAACGTGTTTCTAACTGCACATATGACAATAAACACTTTGTATCTTGAATCTTGAATGTAACCCACATAAATAATAGTTCTAAATCTGTGTGATTAGAGGTGTAGTCTTTCAGCCCAACAGAAGGTGGCGCACCTACTCTGTGTCTATGTTAGTGTGCGTTCTGTGCTTTCTTCCTTTGTTGAGACGTTATACCTGAAGGCCACACCCAAACAAGCTAAGGATCCCCTCGTACGTAGATATGATATAAAAGTCATAAACCCATGATTAATATTCCTATATTGATTATGAACTAGTTGTTTGTTGATTCTTGTGTGAGAGTGAACGTGAGGCGCTGCATGTGTCTTGTTGGCCCTCTCGTTGTGAGCTCTGGTAAGCAAGGCCTCGTCTATGTTGCTAATAAGCTAATCCTCCATGTTAGCTTGTTGAAGTTAGTTGACCACACAATACCTTGTTTAGATACTTTCCTTAAAACCAATCAGAGTTATGACACTGATACCTGATGTTTAACATTACTATGGAATGGACTGTATCACTGTAATTTAGTTGTAATGTTCTAAAAAAGATCACCAATAGCGTTAGCCTCTATGCTAACATTGCCCATGCTATTTAATATGAGTGCTAATGCTGCAGCTATTCCAGCTAGATAATTGAGCAGCACAGTAGTGATAGTGTGGTGCAGCATTAGGTGAATTATACTCATTCATGTTGTATTTAAATCACTTTGTTAAATGAGTATTCATTCACTGTGATGTTTGATACAGATGCACTTTGATTTATTTCATTTTCATTGTTAAAATGTCTATATTTAATGAAGAGTTAATAGTTAATGTTTTAACAGGGTAATTAGATTCAAATATGTACATTTAAAAAAGGAATGAGTTCTATGAAAAAGCTGTTTAAAAGATAAATGGTATTTAAAAGAAAAAGGACTGAGTTAAATGTAAAAATGGTTTAGAAGATAAATTGTGTTTAAAAAAGGAACAACTTCATTGTTTATTTAAACTGGAAATGACCATAAGGGAATTTGTGATGAATAATTTGTTATAACACTAAAATACTTTTGTTGTGATGCATGTCAATGTATTTCACTAGGACTGGAGTAGTTGAATAACTGGTTATACCTGAAAAGATACTTTGAGTGATGGATATAAGTAATGAGGTCTGATGATGAACTGATAGAGAAGATAGTAATGTATTCTTTCTGCACTATATGTGTAGATTGCTTTTATTTGGACTAGGATTGGATCATTCAACCCAAGAGACGATAGACTGTGGACGGACCGGAATCACGGTGTGGCCAGCTGTGGGGTCGCCCTCAGAGGACATCAGGATCATCAACTCAATCCACTCATTCAGGAACAGATAAGAACCAACACAATCAAACTACACGGCTAGTGGTAAATAGGGTGCACCCAACAATTCAGGAACATCATCTATTTTTCCATAAAGGAGAAGTGAATCTAAGGATCTCCTCTTAAGGAGGATTTCACAAAGGACACGTTTATTTCATTTATTTTATATTTTGGTACCTTGGACGAGCTCTATTGTGTACGCTTATATTTTTATTTTGGTACATTATATGCATCGCCACATGGTTGTGATGAGGCAATAAAGGTTGTCATTGTTCAACTTCACATCCACTCTTTCCTTGTGAGTCGATCAGGAAATTAAAGAATCCATTCACGAACCTAGTTGAATGTTAGCGTAGTTGATCTTAGCTGTTATCAAGTTGGTAAAGCTAGGGGGCGCTACATTCACAATTTATGATTGGCTATAATAAAAATCTGCCGCATCACTGTAAATTAGCCTATGGTAAGAATAATATATCTTTGAGTGGATATACAGTAGAAACCGCTACTGCACAACTGGACCAATGTTCTGTTAACTCATTCAGTACCAGCCGTTATTGAGCATTTTGACTGATTTTAAAGACCCACAGAATATCTGAAATCTGACACCAGATTCTGAAAGATTGAAGCCTCTACTTTCATCAGAAAAAAAGAATTTGTTTCTGGCTCGTTTCCTTCTTTTGTAATCAGCCGTTGAATAGAGCAAGTTTTACACAAATCTTCAGTTTCAGAGCAAAAAGCTGAGAAAAAAAAAAACCCTGTCAGTGACTTTAAAGCTATTTTTTTTTTTTTGCTTTAATGACGACTCTAACATCTGAACATTGTTTCCTTATATAAAACATAAAAAAAAAAAAACAGACCAGGTTTTTGATGATAAAATTATTATTATTTATCTATCTATGTCAGAGTTGAATGTATTTCTTACTGTATGTTGGCGTTCCTCCAATTTTCTCAGTCTGCACACAGACATAACTTCCTCTTCCTCCCGACATACAGAGAGTCACTGCGTTCCCAGTTTTTTTATGGTTTTATCTCACCATCACCACACTATCCATGAGTTCCACACATGCTCTGGTCCAGTGTGCGCTGCTGGGAACGTCAACTCTGTACGTAGGGCCATTTTCTGTCTCATAAACGCCTTTCCTCTCTCCCTCTGAGGTCTGCTGATCATGGATGATCTCTCATCCAAAGGTGCTGCTACCTCCTACATGTCACCTATTTTTTTACTATCTGGCTCACAGGCTGGGGGTATTTTGTACCCCCCCTCACCCCTCCTCCCGACACGCAATGATGACCCGTTTGGCCCTGTTAGTTGAAGGTTTTATCTCACCATCTCAACATTATCAATAATCCACACATGTTCTGTGTTAGTATGTGGAGCTGTGAACTGCTGGATACGTCACAATATCACTCTGTAGCACCATAATCTCACTCGTTCCTGCTTCTTCCTGCTTTGCTGGGTAGCATCTGTGATAGAGTGGGAGACTCTGAAGGGAATGATACTGGTCTGACAGTTTTCTTCGACAGGGCTCCGGTCAGAGAGAAAGGCAGGGAGAATTTGTTACCAGCTTGTTTATTATCATAGTTGGTGTACTGGCAGGAATGATGGTGAAGGTACAAATCTTGGTAGGAATGTTTGTGTGTGTGTGGTTCTTTAAAGGAAAAAAATAATAACAAATAACATAATTAATATCACCAATAATATACAAATGATAATATTAACATCATCAATATGTACAGATGTGTAAAATATGTTGTTTTAGAATAAACATTAAATCAAATCACCAAATTATATTAACTTGGTCAAAAAACTTAAATAAACAGCAAACATCCAATGTGTAGACATGCAAAGGGTTCAAAGGCTAATGAAAGTGTCTAGATTGATTCTATGGTTTTTGTCGCCCTCTGGTGGAAGCATGTGCAACTGCACCACATGAACCGATCACCCGAAGTGCGCATGAGCAGAGAGTATCTCATCTGACGTAACAGAGAAGCTTAGTGAAACCTAACAGTACAAAACGATGTGTAGACCTCACTACAACACACAGGAAAATAGAACAGGTGGAGATAAACAATGCTAAACTAGTCAGGTAATAATAATGAAGTCTTGGTAAAATATAAACTTAGTGTAACTCAGTCACGCACACGGAGGGCCCTCATGGTCTAGCACACAGCGCTACTACTGACGTCGGACGCGCTCAAACAGGAAGTGACGTTACTACTAAGCGACTTCAAAATAAAAGAACTGTTAACACAAAGACTTTCTGACAGCATCAGTGGCTAATCTCTCATCTAAAGGTGCACTGCTGCCATCTTCAGGACACAGTTGGTCACTACAACACCACACAGCGTAGATATTGATGAGGAACCTCTGCCAGGGTGTTTTCTAGTAATCCCCGTGAAAAAACGCAAATGACAAGTTAAATGTCACTGTTAAGACCCAAAGGGAAAAAAGAGGGAGATAACGATTTCATGTAGACTATTTATCTTGTTTAGCCATTAAATCTGTAAAATAAAGGCGGAGTCTCAGAGGAAGAAACACACGAGCACTCATATCCTTCTCCACGTTGCGTCTCTTATCTCCTTTAAAACACATATTCAATTGAACTTTTTTTGAAATTCAAACACATTTACAATTTATATTTTGTGCTTAAATCCTGCTCAAATATATTCAAAACATGTATATACATACATTCATCAGCTTAGTTTACTCAGAAAAACAAATTATTAAATAATACATCATTCTCTCATTATAGCTTTTATTATTATATTCTGTACATTAGGCTTTCAACTCTACTAAAGTCACATCAGGAAGTCTTAGGAATAAACTAGAGCAAAATACATAAGGTACATCCACATAACTCATTGACTGCCAAAAACGTCTAAATACGTCAATTGTGTTTTTCAGCTGTGGTTGCTAGGAGACAGTGTGACAAACCTCTCCAGTGAATATCTAACTTGTACCATGATGTAGTGACCAACTGGTGACCTGTAGGTGGCAGCAGAGCACCTTTGGATGAGAGATCACCTGTGATGAGCAGAGCTCAGAGGGAGAGGAAATGAGTTTACGAGACAGAAAATGGTTCTACAGAGTTGATGGTGAAGTTCTCACCAGCTCACAGCAGCTCACACAACCAGAGCATGTGTGGAACTAAGTGGACTATTGAGAGTGTGGTGATGGTGAGAGAAAACCATCAAAAATCTGGGCAAGTGGTGAGACTCAGCATGTCTGGGAGGAAGAGGAAGTTGCGTGTGTGGAGAATGACGGGGGGAGAGACTTGGAGGAACGCCAAAATACAGTAAGAAATCCATTCAACTCTGGTGTCAGATTTCAGATTGTCATAGTACAAAATATTCTGTGGGTCTTTAAAAATCAGTGAAAATCATCTAAAACGCAGGGCAATATGGCGTTGGCTGCTCTGAAAATGGCTGGCAGTGAATGAGTTAATACACAGATTTTCTCTAAAATAAACATTCATTAAAGCTGACGAACTCTCACGATAACTGCACAAAATATCGTGGTATTATCAGCGGTGCTCTGTTTTACTGTTGTGGTTTATTAAACCTCTACAAAACAAACAAATAATGAAAAAGTAAAAAGTAACGGAATTTAAAAACATTTAAACATCAACCAACTAAATAAATGTAATCAAATATAATAATGTAATAAAAAATAATGAAAACTAAATTAAATTTTCATGCTAATGTTTGGCTTTTGTAAATGAACTCTTATTTCTTACATATTGTGAGTTATTATCAGTGTTATGATGCAGTGCTGCACGCTTTCTTCTGTTTTGTTGGAGTTCTAATGAATTTGTAAATAATCTAAGACTGATATGATTTACACACGGTCATGTTTTCAGAATCTTCCTGGGGGCCGAACACGATGCTCTGTTGGGCCAGAATTGGCCCGCAAACCTCCAGTTTAACACGGCCGCTCTAAAGAAACTGGTGTCAGTAAACGAATGCTTTAAATGAATAAAATCAATCAATCATGACGTTCTTCTTCTGTGGTGGTTTATCTGCTGAAGGCGTGAGAAGTGGTTCAAACACCAAACGTTATGTTCACCATCTGCTGCTCTCGCTCTAATCCAGGGATTAGCGCCTCTGATTAGCCTCCACCTTATCAGCGCTCTACATTTCTATTTTATTAAGTTAATACTCCTACGCGCTCTCTAATAAACTCCTTTCTTTATATTTCTGATGCTGACATCGTCTCCTTTTCCAGCTCCATTCTAATTGGTCGGTCTGGAACGCTAATGCCGGGGCTTAAATGTCCTTAAATTAGCTCACATAGCTTCTCTGCTCTGCTTTCTCCTGCCTTGTGTTCTTTAGAGCGTTAACAGAGCCAAAAATTACACCCTTTAGAACCTGATCTTTCTTTAAACCTGAACCTGTTACAGTTTGATACATTTAAAAATCATTAAACTCATCAATACATTTGGTTTGTGTGCAGACAGTAGTGTTAGCATTAGCTCAGTGTTAGCTTACATTTGAGTGTTCATACAGTCAGAAACGAGAGATGGAGAGGCACCACCCTATCCCCTGAGTGAATGTATGAAGTGCTATCAAAGAGGGTGCTACAGTCTAAATACTGTAAAGAATGAATAAAATCACACGTTCTGTATCTCTCTGTAATCCTCAGAAACTAACCTGAGCTGAATCCACTGATACAGGTCAGACATGTTACTGTGTAGTTACACTGTTTGTTCTGTGACTCTGAGGTATTCCTCCTCACAGTGACATCAGCCTGTTGGTCACTGGTTATCTCCCTCATGTTTCCACCCAGGTGTGACTGAGTGTGTGGATTGATTGATGAGTTTTTAGGACTTGGTTTTTGTCAGATTTTTTATTAATTAAATGACTTCTGCCTGATTCTCCACTACTCAGACACGTGACACTGTAGTCAGTGTAATATTTAGGGATGTATATTGATAAGGATTTAAAGATTCCGATGGTTTATTGATTCCTGCTTATCAATATAGTTTCTTATCGATTCCCAAATAAGCTGAAAAACAAGTAGTACATGAGTAGAGAAAAGAATACAGCCTGGTTAATTCAAATAAATATCATGTTTATTAATATAAATCATAATTATTCACCGCTGAGAATAAACAACACCTAAATGAGTAAAATGAGTCCACAAGTGGCTTATGATAATAAATGAACCTCATTTTTATCATTATCACACAATGTTAATAAGTAAATGTTATTTATATAACACTTTTAATATAGAGCTTCACACAACAGAATAAACAGTGATTTACAAAGATACCATATGACAGTCCTTCAAAATAAAATACAATGTTACCACCAAGTTAATAGAAGAGGATAATTAAAAGCTTGTCTGTATTAAAGTGTCTTTAGCTGCATTTTAAAGAAGTTAATGGAGTTAGTGCAGCGTAGAGTTGTTTAATTTGACCTGCTGTGCTAATGCTAATGCTAATCTTACTGCTAATGCTAATGCTAGCACTGGTGCTGCTAAGTGCATGACAGACACAGTATAACGCTGTGTTGTTTGGACATATTGTTGTGTTATTGGTGCACAGATCCCTGTAGCAGGACTTACAGGTGACCATCCCTGAGGTGTCGTCATTCTTTGTGAAAAGCAGCAACACTTTAACATTTTTACCAGAACATTTATCTACAGTGCATCACATGTAGCTGCTCAGCTCACGTCTGCTCTGCTGCAGCTTGTGTCTGTGACGTCATCACAAATTTGTGAGTGGGGTGCGTTTGTTTACAGTGGTGGCGCAGCCCGGGAAGAATTGATAACGTAAAGTGTTTTTGATAACGATTCTAAAGAATCGTTTGACTAAGAACCGGTTCCCAAACGAAACCGGTTAATGATGCACATCCCCAGTAATATTACACATATGAAGAAATGAGGCACATACCACTCGTGTGTAGAATGGTTGGTCCCTCCTTTAACTAGCTCTGATTGGCCAGCGCTAAAGCCCACCCCCATAGTGTTTGATATCACTAATTTCTACAGGCTCTGGGCTTTACAACGCTTTGACCAATCATTCTGATTGGTCAAAGCGTTGCTGAATAACAGCCATACGTAACGGCTTCAAAGAGTGGAACGAGAAATATAATTACACACGGCACAGCAGAAACCTGAACAATAATAAATAATACTGTTTATTTCAAGCCAAATGTCAACATCTAGTGATCAAACATAAGACTAACAATGATTGGAATCAATTTGACTGACATCTTACAGTTACACACAAGTAGAAACAAATAGTTTAAACTGGCAAATAATGGACATGATAAATAATGAATGTGGTGAAATTGGCCAAAATAATGATGAAATCTGGTGAAAAAAGGTTAAAAGTGACAATAATAGGTCAATATATGTGACATTATGTGTAAAAGTTTATAAGTGATAAACATGTCTGGAAAGTGGAAAAAATGTGTAGAAAAGTCATTAAAATGTGATGTAGAAGTGTCAGAAAAAGGGTAAAAATAAGCAAAAATGGGCTCAAATATTCTTAGTTTCCTAAAGGTATCTGGCGACCCCCTCTCACTGTCTCATGACCCAAGGTTGAGAACCCCTGCTCTGGGGGAACCTCAGGTGTTCCCAGGCCAGTACAGAGGTGTCGTCTCCTCCAACCCAATCACTGGTTTGGTTTCATCATCACATTTAAACAGAATCACAGCCAGAGAAATGTAGAGTGTTATAGAGCATTAAAAGGGGCGGGACTACCTGTTAAATGAGCCAATCAGGAGTAAATACAATAAAAAAGAGTCACTTTATTGGACTGAAATCATTTGATTGATTAATAAAAGTTGGTGGTCATCATCTGTGTGGTCTGGACC